>NW_017671638.1:144242-255993 GCF_001879085.1 Nicotiana attenuata | reverse complement strand
CCTCCTCCCCCACTTCACATTTCCAAGAGGGTCATTAGCATTTAAAGCCATTTTGGTACCTGAAGTATTGTCACACACAAATTAGTAACAAGAAGGAAAGAAGAACAAAACACAAATCTAATTAAATAGATAGCCAAAAATCGTTAGCTCCCCGGCAACGGCGCCAAAAAGTGATCGCTGCCAACTCCGCACTACTAAAAAGTAGCAAGAGAGGGTCGCAATAGCTTTTACTCGATTTTGGGTCGGGATCGATATCCACAGAGAGCTAGAATTGGAATCGAGTATCTATCTAGTTTAGGAATGCGTATGTGTTCTTAATTGCACTTCTCAACATTTTTGGGATTTTCTTTATAATTCTACTTTTATCAAACTACAAATTGTAAATTTATCTGAGAGTTATAATGCTACGAGTTGTTCAAATAGGTTTAAGAGGCACTAGGGTAGTGACTACCGCCTAGGTGGTCAATTGACGGGTACTTGAATCTAAGGCACGTTTGACACATTTGGGGAGTATGTTATAACCGTTGCACGAATTTACCCACTCTACACCTCTCGGTGGTTCGAGTGACTTTGCCCGAATTGGCTTTCTCAAGACCAATTGGGTATGCAAATTTGCACAAGCAACTAGGGTTCAATTCGGGTATTACTCTCTCGAGGTTTAACCCTTTAATTGGGGATATCAATCTCTTGATTATGCCCCAATTTATTGTTGGACCAATTTCGGAGACTTAGGCTCTCTTTCTCAAGAAGAGCTCAAGTCAACTCAACACAAACTAGTGTTTGCAACCACGAATTCAGAAATTAACCATGAAATTAGCCCAAATAACAAACACCCATAGTCAAATTAGCCCTAAAATACAAGACCCATCAATTACCCACACTAGGTTTGAGCTACAACCCTAGCTATGGGGTCTAGCTACTCATAATTAAAGAAGAAAAGCAAGAAATAGAAGAAGATAAACACATATTAATTAATTGCTAAGCTAAATACAAAGATTCAATTATGAAAAGTAAGTAAAAATGCCCAAAATGGCTAAGAAAAGTCGACCCAGGAGCGCAGCTGATGTAATACAATATCTGATATCCTAAAAATGGAAAACGAATCTATTTATATTAAGCGGAAAAATCTGGACAAAAATGCCCCTGCGAGGTTAGCGCGGACCACACAGAATGGACTGCGGCTGCACTAGGACTCTTGGCTTCAAAATCCAGCTTTCTGAACTTGGCCTCCTCAGACCGCACAGAATGGACTGCGGCCGCGGAGGCTTCTAGTGCGGTCCGCGTAAAATGGACCGCGGACCGCGGAGGCTTGAGACTCCGAAAAAGAAACTCTCTGATTCTCCTCACCGCGGACCGCAGAGAATGAACTGCGGCCGCAGTGATCTTAGCGCGGATCGTACTAAATGGTAGTGCGGCCGCACTGGGCTTGTTCTGCCTGAGCTTGACTTGTCTTTGGCACTTGTGCAAGTTTCACTCCTTTTGAGCCGATCTTTGATATTTTGTCACTTTGTTGATCAAACCTGCTATCAAGCACAACTTTTGAGCCTTTTGGGACTATTTTGTATGAATATTTGATCAAAGCATAAGAAAGAGGGTATATAAAATGCGTCAAAATCCTTAGTTATCATGTAGCTCCTGTATTTTTTAGCTCGAAGGGCATTACATTGTAACAATAAGTTCCAAATTTAGTGATAAACGGGGTCTTTTCCTGGTCCTCCGGGTTCATCCGAATTTGATTGTACCCGGAGTAGGCGTCGAGAAAAGGTCGGATCTCGTGGCCGGCCGTGGCATCGATCATACGATCAATGTTGGGTAGTGGGAAAGAGTCTTTTGGGCATGCTTTGTTTAAATCCTTGTAATCTACGCACATTCTAAGTTTGTTTCCTTTTTTAGGAACTACAACTACGTTGGCTAACCATTCGGGGTATTTTACCTCCCGAATAGACCCTATTTTAAGAAGTTTGGTTACCTCGTCCTTTATGAATGCATGCTTTATCTCGGACTGGGCCTCCTTTTTTGCTTTATCGGTTTGAACCTGGGGTCGAGGCTTAGCCGGTGAGTTGTTATTTTTGGTGGAATCCCTGTCATATCTAAATGGGACCAAGGAAAGCAATCCATATTATCAATAAGAAATTGAATGAGTTTTTTCCTTAGTTCGGGGGTTAATCCCGTTCCCAGTTATACATTTCTCTCGGGCATGTATTCGATCAGTATGAACTGCTCCAGTTCCTTGACCGTTGACTTGGATGCATCGGACTCTTCGGGAACGACGAAAGTTCGAGGAGTAAGGAAATCCTCTTCTTCATCTTCGATTACCTGTTGCTCCAATTCCGTTGAGGCTGTGGGTGGTGATTGCTATTTAGCCGTCTGCTTACATTTGATGTTTGACTTTTTCGAGGTCGAAGGCTCTGGTATCGGAGTCACTTCATCGATTGCAAACATTTCCTTTGCAGCGTGCTGCTCTCCATAAGAGTTGAAGGTACTGCCCTCATATTTTGTATCCATGGTCTACCGATGAGTGCATTATACCTCATGTCGCGTTCGATGACATGGAATTTTGTATCTTGTATGGTCACGGCTACGTTCACTGGTAGGGTTATCTCCCCTTTGTTGTTTCGCTTGCATGTTGAAGCCATTTAGGACCCGGGCTGCAGGTACAATCTGATCCTGTAGGCCGAGCTATTCTACGGCCATCGATCTGATTATGTTTGTTGAGCTACCTGGATCCACTAGAACACGTTTAACTTGAATTTTATTTAAAAGAATAGAAATTACCAAGGCGCCGTTGTGCGGCTGAGATATGCCTTCTGCTTCTTCGTCATAGAATGACATGACGTCCTCAGGCACATAGCTCCGAGTCTATTTTCTCTGGTGATCGAACCTTGGTGAGCTTGAATACAGGTCCTTGTGGGACATCGACACTGCCAACGGTCATGTGGATTACATGTTATGGTTCTTCCTGCTCATTTTTTCTGCTTGCATCTCTCTCCCTTAAGTGGTTCTTAGCTCGATCACTGAGAAAGTCTTGAAGGTTCCCCTGGTTGAACAACCGAGCTACCTCCTCCCATAGCTTCCTGCAGTCCTCGGTTCTATTGGCCATATGTGCCATGATATTTACACATAAAGTTTGGATTCCTCTGAGAAGGATCAGTTTGTATAGGCTTGGGCCATCTAGTGTCTTTGATTCATCCAATAGCTGCACGATCGCTGACGCATCTACACTGAAATTATACTCCGACAATTGAGGTGCCTTTGCGGGGTCGGTATGTTTATCGAACTCATTCTTACTCATGAGTCCCCGAGAGCTCTAACCTCGATCATTTCTTTGATCATTCCGAGGAGTGTTACCACCCGAGCCGTTGTTTCTCCGATCGACATACGGCTGATATCGTTCCTTGTTTGATCTTGATTCCCTGTCTGTATCCCTCTGGGGCTTGGCTGCCAATCTATTAGGATGAACTAAACCCGATGGGGCTCCCAAATGATCGTCCTCAACCCTGATTTTTGGTTGATAACGATTATGCACGTCTCACCACGTCACAGCTGGATACTCGATCAGATTCTGTTTTAATTGTCGAGACGTGATCGAACTCCGCTCATTCAAACCTTGCATAAAAGCCTGTACTGCCCAATCATCTGAGACCGGTGGTAGTTCCATTCCCTCCATCTGAAACCGCGATATGAACTCCCTTAACATCTCGTTGTTCCTCTGTTTTATCTTAAAAACGTCCGATTTCCTCATCGCCACCTTGATGGCCCCAGCATGTGCTTTCACGAAGGCGTTTGCTAATGTAGCAAACGAACCGATAGAGTTCGGGGGCAAGTTGTGGTACCAAATCATGGCTCCTTTCGACAAAGTTTCTCCAAATTTTTTCAACAATATTGACTCAATCTCATCATCATTCAGGTCGTTTACTTTAGTCCCGCAAGTATATAAGGTAATATGTTTATTAGGGTCGGTTGTCCCGTTATATTTGGGTATATCGGGCATGCAAAACTTATTAGAATAGGCATTGGAGCTGCTCTCTGAGAGAATGGTTTTTGTATGAACTTTGGATCTAAACCTTTCAGGACCGGGGGTGCCCCCGGTATTTGGTCAACACGGGAGTTATAAGTTTCCACCTTTTTTTCATTGTCCTCAATCTTCTTTTCCTCGGACTCGATCCTCTTGGTGAGCTCTTCAAGAATTCTCATAAAGGTGGGGTCAGTCCCCGAGCCATTTTCGTTTGACCTCTCTGGCACCGATTCAGCACGTTGAGTGTTTTCTGGTTCGGCTACACTCGGAGTTTTATTCTGACTCTGAAGTTGAGCGATGGCAATCTGCTGAGCTTGCAGCATCTCGAATATCACTTGGAGGCTGCCTTCCCCATCTCCTATAACTTGTGTTCCTTGGCCCCCAGATCGGGCTTCCCTGCGTACACTTCCTCCGGGGTCTGCGTCTAAATCTGCATTCAAAGCAATGTGCGAACTAACATAAATTGGTTCCACATTTGGCACTTCCCCAAGGTTTATCGGTGGTACACCGACCCCTACATCGTTATTTTCCCATTAAATCCAAGACCTTCATTGTCGTGAACTTGTGCGTTTTGCGAGTTTGGCATGTTAAATCCTGAGAACAAAAAATCTTGACAAGAACAAGTGTGAGAATAACGTGTGTTATCAGAATCAGTACTGAAATAATCACTATTATCTTTCACCCCACGGTGGGCGCCAAACTGTTTACCTCGCAAATACGAGTAGTAATTAAATTTGATTTGTGGTTTTAAAGAAATGTAATTTAGTTCAATACTAGTTAGTAATCAAGAGAAGTATAACGTATAAATGAAAGAAATGAGTGAATCAAACCAGTGTTACTAGGCAGTATCGACCTCGAGCCTAGTGACCTCGAGATGGACAAGAACAGTAAAGCAAGAATAGTAAAGCTAAAGGATAATTCTGATGAACAATGAGCGAGAAAAGTAAGAGAGTTTATTCTTTGCCAATGATTAGATAGATCTTTACAAATGATCGGGGTCCCCTTTATATAATAGGGGAACCGTAAAAAAGGTACGTTTTCATTTACAGTAAAGAATCTTATTGAGATCGCTGTCTAACCGCCTAGTACGGATTCGTACAAATCTATTCCGGGATTTACGCCATGATCTTAGGGACATGGTAGGAATCTCGCTCATTCTGTTACAAATCCGTAACGGCATTACCTCGGGGTTGAGCATACTCGGCTTCGATACTCATCGTACTTCGATCCTCGGGTATTGCACTCTATCTTCGAGCTCGAGTCTGGCCCATCGAGCTCGAACTCGACCTTGCCTGAACTCGGGCTTAAGGTGACCCCTCGAGCCCGGAAAATCGGGCATACCTAATTTCGACCGTATACAGGCTAGAATAGGCTTAGTCCCACAACTACAATCTACAATCACTCAGTTTTAACATCAATGTCTACATATTAGTTTGATTCTAAACTGATCAAGTTTAGTTTCTGCATATGGTTTGGTTTGTTCTACATTCCTTTGTTCAATTTACCCTTTTTTCCTTTTTTTTAAGATATCATTAAGTAAATAAAAGTATGCCCCTCTAATAATTTAAACTTTTAGATGAGATAATTATACACTTTATGGTATCATCCTTTATCAAAAAAAAAAAAAATTCACGTTCTTAACTCATAAAAAAGAATCAAGCTCGCACATGAAAAGACATGTTGATAATATATAATTAAGTAAATAACAGTGTGATTCTCTAATAACTTAAATTTTTAAACGAGATAGTTCTATGCTTCAATATTTTATTACATCTTTTTTTTTTTTTTTTGACTGGAAATTACATCTTTGAAATTTCTCATCTCATTCACTCAAAAAAACAAGTACCTTATCATTTGTAAACTAATATATCAAGTTAGTAACTCAAGATTTTTATTACGATTTTGATATATAGCTTAACTCAAGTCGTTAGGTTAAATTATGTAATACAAAAAAAGATATCCAAATAGCAAACACAAACAGCATGATATGTTCAATTCTTAGCCATATATATTTTCTTTGCCCTAGCTAAAGGAATATGCTATTTATAGTTATTTAAGAGAAATCATTTGTAGGTTGTTTTATGGAAAAGTCGAGTCTAAAAAACTGCCAACTTAATTAAATAACCTAGTCCAGTACGTCCCATGCAATTTGCAATAATAGCCCCCAAGATGTTCAGATAATTATGCTATAAATAGAAGCAAAATTTTCATTAGTTACCTCATCCTTCTTATAATTATCACAACTAAAGTAGTAGTTATATAAGTTTATATTTTCAAAAAAGAAAAAAGAAATGGGATCAAAGGTATTTATGATTATTGTTTTGGCTATTTTACTTGTGATAACATCAAAGGTTGCAGCTAGGGAGTTGGCTGAGAGCACCCCCAGTACTGCGGACAATGGTATAATTCCTTTCTTTTTAGACATTTTTCACTTTCCTAAATATAAAATATTTGCTTAGTATATTTCAAGAGTTTAATATTTTTCATTTAAACCAACTCCTCAAGTTACGAGGTAACTTTTATGGACTTCTATTATACATCAACTTAACTTGACGATATGAAAAAATTTATACACTGATAATTAATGCATGAGAGTTAAAAACTCATGTATGATTAATATTGGCACAGCAAAAGTACCCGAAAATAAAAATGATGATGTAAATTACTCGAATTTTTTAGGAGCAGGATTTCCAGAAGTCGGAGGAGGCGGATTTGGAGGATACCCTGTAGAAAGATTTGGAGGATACCCTGGAGGAGCATACGGTGGATACCCTGGTGGCGGATATGGTGGATACCCTGGTGGTCGTGGATATTATGGAGTTTATCCAAGAGGGCGATAGGGTGGATATGGTGGCTATGGTGGATACCCTATTGAAAGATTTCGAGGATACCTTGGAGGAGGATACGGTGGATACCCTAGTGGCGGATCTGGTGGATACCCTGGTGGTCGTGGATATTATGGAGGTTACCCAAGAGGGCGATATGGTGGATATGGTGGCTATGGTGGATACCCTGTAGAAAGATTTCGAGGATACCCTAGAGGAGGATACGGTGGATACCCTGGTGGCGGATATGGTGGATACCCTGGTGGTCGTGGATATTATGGAGGTTATCCAAGAGGCGGAAATGGTGGATATGGTGGTGGCTATGGAGGTTATCCTAGAGGTGGTTGGTATGGAGTATGGCCTCGCAACTAATTAATTTACGAAGGAATATAGATGAAGAATATTCGTCGTGGCTATATATTGTGTGTGTGGTACCCTTTCCTGTTCTAAATTATGTGTCACTTTTCGTTTTTCGTTTTGTTGTTGGAAGTATGAATAAATGTATCAGCAATATCCATTCACTTACTATAGGTAGATGGTCATGTCATGTTTATATATATATATATATATATATATATATATATATATATATATATATATATATATTTGTGAACTTACTTGTATACGTCTTTTTTCCTTTACATGTATGCATAAAATTAAGTGAAATCGAAGGGATCGTCGTATATTTCCTTTGTGTTTATCCTCTCTTTCCACTTTATGTTATACTATTACCATTTGGAGAGTCATAGAACTTCTTCTTTAACCATAATTTTCTCAATATATATTGGCTTAAAACTTTTTTTATAGTTTCTAAATTATTATGATATTTAAATTCACATCGAAAATTAAGTTGTTACGTGAGACCTTGAACAACTATCTCAATGCCCCGCCAACTCAAGCCGTTAATGTATTGTGAAGTTTATATATTCTTATCGAATCCGTCCAATTTTAAAAATTTCTGCACGAATAGATATTCTAAAAATTGTTGGGAAATTGGTAAAACTATCAAGAAAATAATTATTCAGATGCAGAATCAAATTGAAATGCTTTTTTTACCCAGCATTTCATTTGTTTCGTAAATAGATGACTACGGTAGTCCAGGTGCGCTTAAAGTCAACTACAACTAGAAGACATACCGATCTTGTCACCAACAAACCTTTGACTTTGAATGTGAAAAGCGAAAAATAGGCACACAGTAGTTTAGAACTTCGCACCTCAGATCAAGAGGGAGGATGAACAAGGCCTATATATAATAATAAAAAATTTCTTTCTATTTTATATTATAATTATATAAAAATTAAAAGATTCACTTTCTTTTAACCGCCGTACATGAAAAGATAATGCATGTCTTGCAGAAATAAAAGAATTCATTGTCAATATTTTCCAACATCGATCACACCATACAACTTACAATTTCTATGAAATTTTTTTAATCAATCAACGAATGCTTTCCATCTTATTCCAATATTAAGTTCGCAAGTTAGTTTTCGAATATCATAATTATGAGACAAAAAAATTAAGAGAGTTATCACTAATTTTGGTTTTCCTTTCAGAAGCACTTCCCGTTCTTTATCCTTCACAAAACTCAAAATAAGGCGAATTTAATGAGATAATATTCCGTTGTGAGCAATAATTGTGCAACACCAAGTAAATTAATTAATTGCATACAAGTGGAAAACTTTTGTCTAATAATTGGATCAGCCGTTTTCCTTAGTATGTCAAGGGTGGATTAATGAATGACTGCTTTAGCTCTATCGAAAGAGGCCCCTGTCTAAAGTTCTGACCCTTACTTCAAGCTCTGCTCTAGGATAATGGCCTCACCCGTTGTGATCGACGTCGCATCTCGACCTGTTCGTGCTGCGGAGCGAACACCTACTTTGAGGAGAAAGAAATCCTTTCCTAAAGTGAATGTGAATCAAGTCGATACATCATAAATAAAAAGAGAGGCCGTTAGCGCTGTTTTTTGATTGCAGCTAGGACAGAAGAAAATTAATGACAACGTGAGGAACGATGGTTAACCTTTACAGTAATCTGTCACCAATTAGATTAATGCCACAATTTTGATTTTAAGAACTCAGTTACTATCAATAAGTTAAACATATACGTTGCTAAGTTCCTTAGAGAAGTGATTCATGATCCTAGAGCCGGGTACCGGGAAAAGGTCAACTCTAATGGTGTGTTTAGTATGAAGAAAAATATTTTTCATAAAAAATGGTTTATAGGATTTTCTTACATATTTATGTACTATTTAGTTAGTAGTAGAAAATATTGTCCCAAAAGTATTTATAATACAAAAAAAGGGCAGCGGTGTGATCTCACCCAAACTCACACCATAATTAGGCAATGAGGCGGTTGAAACATTAATAAACCTAACACGAGTCGGGATCGAATCCACAGGGAGTTAGAATTTGGGTCAGGTACAAAACTAGAGTAAATGTATGAAGTGCCTTAGATTGTACTTCCACATATTCATGGGTTGTTTTCTATTTCTAGTTTTAGCTAATCATTGCAAATATTAACTAGAAGAAAGTGTTGTTCAAATGATAAAGGAATCTACGGTCGTGACCTCCACCTAGGTGGCTACCTAACGGGTTGTAAACTATAGGGCAAGTTTAATTTATTGGGTCGTGGTATAGCAACCACACGCAATTGCTCACTGCATACCTCTTGGTAGTTTGAGTGATTGTGCCCAATTTGGCTTTCTCAAGCCCAAATGGGTATTGCACAAATCAAGTGATATATGCTCAAGTCGGGTCTCACTATCTCTAGATTTGACCCTTTAATTGGGGCTATCAATTTCTTGAGTTCACCCCAATTCCTTGTTAGCCAAGTTTTCCTAGATCTAGTCTCTCTTTCTCAAGCAAAGACTAGATCAAAAAGGCATGAATCAATTTTTGCAACCATTAATACTAGGGTTTAAGCATAAACAAGGCTAAATATCACTAACTCAATCACAAAGAAGCCCTAAAATTAAATACCCGTTAAGTAACCACACTAGGATTGAGCCATAACCCTAGCTAAAGATTTAGCTACTCATGAAAAATAAAGAAATACAAAAAGAAATTAAGATAGAATGCATAATCATTGATTAAACAAAGAAAATCTAGCGTTAAGAAGTCAATCTAATACAAAATTACTCAAAGAAGTAAAGAAAAACGCTCAGGTGCACCTCTGCAAACTAAACTTAACCTAAAAATGACAAAAAAAATTCTATTTATGCTATGCTGAAAATATCTGACAAAAATGCCCCTACGGAGGTTGTGCGGCCGCATAATTCTGATCCGGACCGCAAAATGGACTTCTGCGGCCGCACAATTCTAGTGCGGTCTGCACACTTGGGAACTTGGTCCTGGACCTTGAGGTCTTCTACGGTCCGCTGGTTGCGACCGCACAAAAGTGATGCGGTCCGCACTCTTCAGCTTTTGGACTTTGATCAACTCTCTGATTCTTCAATCTTGCGGACGACATAATAATGATTGCGGCCGCACTTGTCCTTCTGTGGCCACATATTTTTTGTGCGGTTCGCACTATCTGAGCTTGCTAAAACCTTCTCTCCTAATCTCATTCCGCGGCCGCACTACTAGCCTCTTTGCCCAGTTTTAGCTCTTGTTCACTTTTGACTTCTTTATGAGTTGATTTTGATTTGGCTCGTTTCCCAATATTACTGCAAGTAAGCACATTTCGTTAGTTTTCGGGAATACCTTTAAGCATTTTTTTAGCTAAAACGCAAGTAAAAGAGAGAAAATAAGCGGTCAAAATCCTTACTTATCACGATGCACAAAGCATCCTGTGTCATACTGATAAGCGGGAATTTTGACTACTTATTAGCGCCTTTTAGCTTTCATTTTGGTCCAAAAGTGCTTAATTATATTCTTGAAAACTGCTGAAATGTGCTTAAATACAGCAGTATTGGAAAATGAGCCACAAAGATGAAATCCAACTCAAAAAGGAGTAATGTGAACTCAAGGATAAAAACCAGGCACAAAAGCTCACGTGCGGACCGCAGAATTCCATCTGCAGCCGCAGAATGCAAAGAAAATCCAACAGAGCCTTAGTGCAAAGTGCGGACCGCACAATAATTGTGTGGCCACAGAAGCTATGCTAGAGCTCAAGTTCAAAAAAATCTCATTTCAAGCCTAAAGGATATGCGAACCGCACATTTATTGTGCGGCCGCAGAAATCAGCCATGTGGCCGCACTCATATTTGGGCGGACCGCGGAACTTGAGACATGCGCCCGTATTCCAGAATTGTGCATCCGCAGATCCAGCTCCTATCAATACCCAAGAGAAGTGCGGACCGCACATCGAATTGTGCGGCCGCAGAACCTTCGAAAGGGCAATTTTGTCTGAAATTTCCAGCTTTTTATAAATAGACTACTTTCACGAAATTAGGTCAAGTTTTTGAAGATCAGAACTCCTGTAGCCGTTTTTCTTTACTGCTTTAGGCAACTTTAGCTTAATTTGGTGATTAAATATTGGATTTTTGTCTTTGAATCTTTCTATATGAGTATTATTATCTTTTCTTCTCTATTGTGTGATTCATGCCTTCAACCAAATACCTTGTCCTGGTAAATTCTTCAAGTATCTTACCAACCTTGTTGCATTTTCCCAGTGGGATTTCTTGGGCATCTGCATAAACTGACTCAAGGTCTGAACTGCATAGTTGATGTCAGACCTTGTGATAATTACATACATCAGTCTCTCTATCAATCTCTGGTATGAATTGATGTCCTGTAGGGTTGCATCTCCTATGATCTTTCATTTTGAATTTCTGATTTAATACTTTCTTTGCCTCACTAATCAGCTCAATACTGCTCCCTGTGATGAGTAAATCATCAGCATAAACTAAAACAATCACTATTTCACTAGACTTATTTGGTGTGAACAATGAATAATCATGACTGCTTTGGACAAATCCTTCATCCAGCAATACATCTGTTAACTTTATGTTGCACTGTCTAGATGCTTGCTTTAGTCCATATAAGGACTTGAGCAACCTATAAACCGTTGACTCCCCCAGTCTTCTGAATCACTCAAGATATCCATATACACTTCTTCACATAGATCTCCTTGTAGGAAGGAATTGTATACATCCATTTGCCATAAAGTCCAGCCTTTAGACACAACAAGTGCTATGACTGACCTTACTGTCACCATTTTAACAACTGGTGAGAATATCATGATAATCAAGGCCTTCTTTTTTACTATAGCCTTTTGCTACAAGACTGGCCTTGAACCTCTCAACTTCTCCATTTGCTTAATATTTGATCATGTACACCCATTTTGAGCCTATTGCATTTTTTTCCTTTTGGAAGGTCTACCACTTCCCATGTGCCATTCTCTTCTAGTTCTTTGATCTCCTGTTTCATTGCCTCTATCCATCTGGTGTCTTGTGCAGCATCTCTGTAGCACTTAGGCTCCACCAATGTAGAGAACTTTGCAAGATAGGCTTGATATATTGGTTTAATGTTGTCATAGGATAGATGGTTTGTAAGGCCCCGGAAAATTTCGCTAAGTAAATTAGGATATCGTGGTGCCATGTAGGCTAATTATAATATTATATGTGCCATTAACATGATGGGCATCAATTGGATTTGGTAAACAAGTATATGAGTCATATATTAAGTAAGGTGGGGTCCAAGAAGAGGCCTAAGTGTAATCCAAATGGGAAAATTTTCATAATAGGCTAAGATTCCAAAGGTACTTGCACTAGTCCATACTTGGAACGAGAATATATAAATATGTATAAGCTTTTATGTGATGAATAACCTATCAAATGAAAGGCCTTTGAGTCTAGTTTCTAACGCTTCAAACCGTTCGTGATTTGGACATTCCTACAGAAAGTTATGATCAAATTACCAAAGGCTGGAAAAATGCGATCATGTGTCGAATCTGCGATCGCAAATCTGTCGCATTTTTGACTTTGCGATCGCAGATCTGTCGCAAATTGGGCCAGTGTTGCCCAGTCTTGGGCACCTATTTTTCGATGCATTCTGCGGCCCACATTCTTGGTTCGCGGTCCATTCTGCGATCCCAGACCCGATTTCGGAGGCTTATTTTTCCAATTCTTATAACCCGACCCCATTTTTAATATATAGGCTTTGGGGTTCATTTTGGGGTCATTTCCTACTGATTTTAGAGAGAGATGAGAGTATATACAGAGAGAAAGGAGTGACCTAGCTTCATAATCACCCATCTCTTGCTCAAGTCTTCAAGAATCAAAGAACCCAATCACATGTTCTTCATCTAAGAGGTAAGGTTCTATACATTAGACTTTAATTTCGAGTTTGGGGTATAAGATGGGTTATTGAGGTATGATTCTTGGGTGTAATAGTATTATGTATACATGCATGTACAAATTAGGTTTGTGGGAAGATTGTTGAACATAAATAAGTAAAGATTGGGTTGGGGAATGAAGGAAACCTTGTAAAAGAGATTTGAAATCAAGATGCTCAACTAGTATTTGATAAAATGCTCAAATGAGCTGAAACCATGAATACCTTCCTAATTTGTGTTCAATTTTGTTATGTCTCGAAGTAGATTGGGATTGCTAGAATTTCCGGAACGTCGTAGTAACTTAAGGAAAGCTTAAACAAGGTATGTATGGCTAAAACCCCGTCTTTTAGAAATTGAGCTTTATCGGTGGTTGTGTGAATACGGTAAGATAAAAATTGAATTGTTGTATTGATAGTTCTTTCACTTGAATTGGTGTTGCAACCTCAAATGCGTGGAAAGTATGTCTCAATATGATCAATATGCTATACTTGATAACTTGAAAAGGTCCAAGGACTATGGATCATGAATTGAAATGCTTAGACCTTAAATTTAAATTGAAGCTGCATATGTTGTGCCATCTATGTGAAGTCTCCTCTATGCCTACAATTTTAATTGCTCTTGTGTGCATATATTATCTTGAATTATAAATCTAACATTGAAATTGGGAATGTTGTGAGATGTGGCCTAGTGCCAAATATATGATGTGATAGTTGTGGCCCCATGTGCCTATGGAACGATATATGTGAAACAAAGGTTGAATTGAGATGATTGATGGAAAAGGGAAACGCCTTGGTAAGGCGGCCTAGCCGATCGGGCCAAGATCGGACGCCATGCTATACACACATGGTGGTAGTGTATTGATAATTGGAACTGAAAAGTGAGAATGAAATAATGGTAACGTCTCGGGGAGACGGCTTAGCCGATCGGGCCGTGATTAGACTCCGCTCAAGAAAGCGGTGGTATTGTGAACGATGATGCAACAATATGGAATGCCCCAAACTAAAGTTATGGAAATTGTGTGAAAGCTATGTGATCTCTTATTTGTATTTGATGATGTGGTGATTGTTTAAAAGCTTTGTTGATCCTTATGATTTCTTTATTCTTGTATGGTTGTTCTTTCGAATGAGATGGTGTTTAGTTATACATACTAGTGCTATTCAATGGCACTAACGTCCCTTTTGCCGGGGGCGCTACGTCTTTAAATGGACGTAGGTGTTTCTATAGCAGGCAGTGTTGGTCGCAGCTAGTGCCGCATCATCCTTTCAGCTGACTTGGTGAGCCCTACTTCGTTTCGGGGTCCTGTTTCATCTGTTTATCATGTACTTTGTATTTGAGGTATAGCCTGAGCCTTGTTACCGGCATTTCCATATTACATTACTCTTCTGTTTTGTTTAGAGGCTTCGTAGACAGGTTGTGGGTAGTGTCGGATATTGGAACTAAAATAGAAATATTGATGTTTGGCAATGATGTATAAAACTTGTAATGTCTTCAAAATTCTGAATGAAATTGCTAATGAAAATGAAATGGAAATTGTTAATGACATGTTTATAGAATTTGATTAATGGAGTCCATCTCCTATTTATTCATGAATTAGTTTGAGTAGAATGAAACCTAACAGGCTTGCTCAGTAGGGTTCACTCGGTTGAGCGCCGGTCTCGCTCCTCGGATTTTGGGGCGTGACAAACTTGGTATCAGAGCCTAAGGCTTTAAAGTTTCCTAGGATGTCTCGGAGCCGTGTCTAGTAGAGTCCTTCTTATCGGTATGTAGTCGACCACATCTATAATTTGGAGGCTATTCGGACATTTAGGAATTTCACCCCTCTTTGATACTCCAGATCGTGCAGTAGAGCTCAATATAGGGAGCTAACTTCCATTCTATGTCTTAATCTCAAGATGAGTAATTCATGATTTTGGAAGCAGAAAGGAGGGAATGCCCCCACCATTGAATATGCGGGAGATTGCCCAAGCGTCTGTTAGGAGAATGTATCGAGCCATGGAGGGATTTGTAGAACTTGTTGCTAAGGGGAGTACCCTTGTTCCTATTAATGTCTCTGCACCACCAGATCATTTAGTATATCAGTATGTTACCTACGTACGTTAGGGATGTGGAGTCCAGCGGTATCGATTAAGCTATTGCCCTACCAACCTAAAGTCATTAAGTGAGTCAGATCGAAATTTCTACTCGTTGTATATGTACATCCATATTGAAGAATTCTCATAAACATGGTCTTAACAAGGTGTTGAATAACAAAACATTGCATGTATCGACTCTTTGAACGAGACGCATTATCTTTGAATCCACTCTATTACAAATCCTCTTATTTACATTCTTGTGGAATTAAGTTCTATAATTGTGTCCTTGAATGGGGTTATGACAATGACTCTAGGATTAATACTTTCGACTTGCTTTTCCTAAATTCTCAACAAGGGACTATTTTCGATGAATTCCTTACAGAAACTTTTTATTATTATGGACAACATCAACTCGCTTGTGCCTATACATGCACCGTCGTAAAGTTTACCTATGTGGTTTCAAGTTCCATGTAAAGCATCCCAGTGTTGTGATCCTTCTCGAGTCACTCTTTTCTCACTGGTGTATATGGCTTCTATGATTTGAATAGTAACTCTACCCTCTTGCGAGTATCATCATGAAACCTTTTCACTGTCTAGTAACATGAGAGCATATCCCACCTCCTATCATATGTGTACATGTCAAATGAAGTGGTCGCTTGTATGTATAGAATTTCTGAGAAATTTGAGACTTTTACGAATCTGTCACAGGAAGATCTTTTGTTTGCCCATCTCGGTATGACTCTCATGTCCACTAAGATCATTCCTCAGTAAGAAGCTCACTTTGTTCCTAGTATTATGGTTGCCCGTGACGTGGTTGTGTATTGCACTCTAGGAGTTGATATAGCAGAAGCATATCCAGCTCATGTCAAATGTTTACTTTCTCCTTATGCCTCCACAACATGTGTTAATCGTGTTCCTTAGTTAGTGAATTGATTGTGCTAGTTTCCCAACACTTGTTCAATAACCATGAGAGAACATATCCTTCTATGTGTCATTGTAACACTTCCTTTCTCGTAAGGACCCTTACTAGGCTCTCCGTCAAGACTAAGCGCACCTTTGGAGGTTATCTTATCGTAGCACAACGCCTGTTTCTCCTGTTTTCTGTCTTTCATTAGCATCTGGGTATTTCTCAAGTCAAAATCCATGAGAACTCATTATGAACATCTGCAAACCTCCATAATTATTTTATACTATCTCATTGGGTTCCCACCTCACTTCAAGTTCATTAAGGGTTGATAGCATGCCGCAATTGCTGAGATTGAATGATCTCCTTTCGATAATGGATTATCTACACATGTGCTAGTCCGACGATCTGCTTATCAATCTAATTCTTGCCTTTGGTTTTGGGTTGACAAAGGAGAAATACACCTAGTAACACATTTGTATGCCAAAACTTTTCTCTCAATCAAGTCTTATAGCGTCTCCCAATTTGGCTGGTAATAGTTGGTTGTGTAGAAGCATGCTATAGTGCTTCATTGTGAAGTTGAGTTGCTAAACATAATCGGATTTTTGAATTCTGGAGCTATACATCACGTGACTACATACAGAGATATTCTTTCAAAAATGTAGCTTCTCGTAATCGCTGTATATTACCACCATTCCTAGTGGTTACAATGCAAAGGTTACTTCCATAAGGCTTTCTCACTTTCTTTTAATTTGTCTTGCATCATGTGTTGTTTACCCGTAATCTTCAATGCGATATTATCTCAATGTCTCGACTAGTTATCCAACTATATGATCTGATTTAATTAACCTCACTTTTATGCACTCTACAAGCGCCCTGAGAGTGGGCAAATTTCTCCTTTTCTACAGACTTCTAATGTCTTCAACTTGGTTTAAGCTTGTTGGTTCCAAATGGTGCTCATTAGTTTTGCTACCCTACTATCTATTTCATCTGATAACTCTCATTGTAAAATTCATTTATGTTTCATGGCATTAAAGAGGAAGTCTTATAGCATTAAGGATGAGGACATATTCCTTTTGTTAGAATAAATAAATATTGCTGGTATTCCTTGTAGATGCTCTTCTAACAATCATCTACATGCTCTACTTGTCCCTATGACTAGATAACTTTGGTTACTCCTCTCCGATAAGTGCATCAAGACTTCTCACCCTTTCATAATTATTCATACGGTCTCTTTGAGGCCTTATTCTATACCAGCTCGTAATGATTTTAAGTAATTTCTTGCCAATGTTGACGATTCTCTAGGACTACGAGGGCTTGTCTCATGGGTTTCAAAAGTGTTGATTTTCCTTAAAGTTCAAGCTTATATTGCCATGATTTCAAACCAAAGTGCGTCCCCTTTTCAAAAGTCTTAAATGGGACGGATTGGATGGGTTACGTGGCCTTCTGCTCACTCGTTTCTAGGATTATTAACAACATCATTGTCATGTGCGAGAAATTTTGCTACCCCGGCATTTCACCTCCTTAAGGAGGATAGGAGTTTTAATTGTCTTTCCTTCGGAGCCTTACGTCAACCATTAAAACCCCTCTAACCAATACATGATTTCACCCATGCGGTAGGAGTTCCTAGCTATGTGGTTTCACTCGTGAAAGGTTGAGATTAGATGCCTTTAGATTTTTGCATATATTATGAGCGTATTGACTTGGAAGACAAGTAGTCGTATCTTTTGTTCTCTCATATAGGATCAATTATCCGGAAGGGATAAGCCGTTTCAAATATGATAATCCCATAAGTGTTCAACTTCTTTCCATACTCATGGGCTTGTGGCATAGATTCCGTGTGTCAGTTAATGTTAAGAGTGTGATCCAACTTCATGTATTTTGAAACCCATATCGCATTCAAGGTGCCAGAGTATTCTCATTCTTGATAAACGGATTTTCCCTACACTCCAGGAGACGACTGGGTCACTTACTTGAATATTCCTCCTTAATGGTTCCTATTGCCAATGTATGAGTTACCCATATGCCTTATTTGTCTAATAATTGATGTCGCAACAATGATTAATCATGTCAGTATTGTTAATAGTAATCTTAGTGTCTCTTAGCATATAACCTCGTGAAATACTCTGCTCGGCGCATAAATGGATTCCTGAATAATTCCATCCCAGCCTTGAACTCCGTTGCTCCTCATTGCATTAAATATATTGGATATTGAAGTTCAAACATGTCAAGAGGGAGCATCCCTGTGTGACACATATATTCGATAGGTAATTTTATAGTCAGTTTATGATAGCACATCTTAGATTAACTATCGAAAGCATCAAGGGTTTAGTGAGAAGGGTTCGCCTAGAGATTTAGAGTTTAGAAGGGTGAACAGGTTATTCTCAATATTTTCCCCTAAAGATGTTATGTGAGTTGATAATAAAGGTTGCGTAAGTGTATTCCACATTAGGCCGCACTAGGAGTATGAAGTTTCCCCATAGTTGTTCGCCATATATTTTGTGTATTCACATGTCTATGTCTAAGAAGGTAGGTGGAGATCATTTGTGTATCATCCTGGTGTAAATTATTGAAGGTGAATGTTGATGGATAGTTAGCTTATGCGAGGTGTCTAGCTGTCATCCTTGTTAGATAAGTTTAGTTTTTGGGATTGCTTCCGTGAATGTGTTATGGCAAAGCTTACGAGTCGAGGAGGCCACCTTGAAGGTCGAAAGTGTCGTGGAAGGAAAATATTTTTGCTTGATTGTATATCAATAAGCTTTGACTTGAAAGGAAGCTAATAGGTGCTATGATCTAAATATGTGCAGTCCATGTTCAGGTGTCGTTATGATAATGTAGTGCTTGTAATGTTGAGGTTCATGTTATTGATATATACAATGTGGTGCCTTGTCGAGTTGTGGATGTGTTTTTAGGATGGTTTTGGTGGTTCTCTGGCAGGTGGATAGGCCTAGTTACAAAGGAGACTCTGTCGAAAATTTCTGAAAAATTTAGGAGTTAGTCAAAATTTAGGGACTTGAGGTAGGTGAGAGAAGAGATTTATTATGTTAAGCGTTTAAGTCGGACTTTACTCCTCATTCGAGGACGAATGATCCTAAGCGGGGGAGAATGTAAGGCCCCGGAAAATTTCGCTAAGTAAATTAGGATTTCGTCGTGCCACGAAGGCTAATTATAATGTTTTATGTGCTATTAACATGATGGGCATCAATTGGATTTGGTAAACAAGTGTATGAGTCATATATTAAGTAAGGTGGGGTCCAAGGAGAGGCCTAAGTGTAAGCCAAATGGGAAAAATTTCATAATAGGCTAAGATTCCAAAGGTACTTGCACTAGTTCATACTTTGAACGAGAATATCAAAATATGCATAAGGTTTTATGTGATGAATAACCTATCAAATGAAAGTTCTTTGGGTCTAGTTTCTAACGCTTCAAACCGTTTGTCATTTAGACATTCCTACACAAAGTTATTATCAAATTACCAAAGGCTGGAAAAATGCGATCCAGTGTCGAATCTGTGATCGCAAATCTGTCGCATTTTTGACTTTGCGATCGCAGATCTGTCGCAAATTGGGCCAGTGTTGCCCAGTTTTGGGCACCTATTTTGCGATGCATTCTGCGTCCCAAATTCTTGGTTTGCGGTCCATTCTGCAATCACAGACCCGATTTCGGAGGCTCATTTTTCCTATTTTTATAACCCGACCCCATTTTAATATATACGCTTTGGGGTTCATTTTGGGGTCATTTCCTACTAATTTTAGAGAGAGATAACAGCATATAGAGAGAGAAAGGAGGGACCTAGCTTCATAATCACCCATCTCTTGCCAAGTCTTCAAGAATCAAAGAACCCAATCACATGTTCTTCATCTAAGAGGTAAGGTTCTATACATTAGACTTTAATTTCGAGTTTGGGGTATAAGATGGGTTATTGAGGTATGATTCTTGGGTGTAATAGTATTATGTATACATGCATGTACAAATTAGGTTTGTGCGAAGATTGTTGAACATAAATAAGTAAAGATTGGATTGGGGAATGAAGGAAATCTTGTAAAAGAGATTTGAAATCAAGATGCTCAACTAGTATTTGAGAAAATGTCCAAATGAAAACCATGAATACCTTCCTAATTTGTGTTCAATTTTGTTATGTCTCAAAGTAGATTGGGATTGCTAGAATTTCCGGAACGTCGTAGTAACTTAAGGAAAGCTTAAAAGAGGTATGTATGGATAAAACCCCGTCTTTTAGAAATTGAGCTTTATCGGTGGTTGTGTGAATACGGTAAGATAAAAATTGAATTGTTGTATTGATTGTTCTTTCACTTGAATTTGTGTTGCAACCTCAAATGCGTGGAAAGTATGTCTCAATATGATCAATATGCTATACTTGATAACTTGAAAAGGTGCAAGGACTATGGATCATGAATTGAAATGCTTAGACCTTAAATTGAAATCGAAGCTGCATATGTTGTGTCATCTATGTGAAGTCTCCTCTATGCCTACAATTTTTATTGCTCTTGTGTTCACTTATTATCTTGAATTATAAATCTAACATTGAAATTGGGAATGATGTGAGATGTGGCTTAGTGCCAAATATATGATGTGATAGTTGTGGCCCCATGTGCCTATGGAACGATATATGTGAAACAAAGGTTGAATTGAGATGATTGATGGAAAAGGGAAACGCCTTGGTAAGGCGGCCTAGCCGATCGGGCCGAGATCGGACGCCATGCTGCACACATGGTGGTAGTATGTTGATATTGAACCCCGGATAAAAAGGGAAGAGAGATTGTGATTGAAGTGTATGTCTCAAATGAGGCAGCCTAGCCGATCGGGTCGAGATCGGACTCCGCTCAAGCTAGCGGTGGTATAGCGAACAAGGATGAATAATATGAAATGCCCCACACAAAAGGCTATGGAAACATGATGTAAAAATTGTATGATTCTTTATTATTGATAATGTTGTGACCGTTTAAAGCTTTTGGGTTATAATTTTGATTTCCTTATCTTTGTATGAAAGTTCTTTCTAACTAGATGGTGTTTAATTATACATACTAGTGCTATTCGATGGCACTAACGTCCCTTTTGCCAGGGGCGCTACGTCTTTAAATGGATGTAGGTGTTTCTATAGCAGGCAGTGTTGGTCGCAGCTAGTGCCGCATCATCCTTTCAGCTGACTTGGTGAACCCTACTTCATTTCGGGGTCCTGTTTTATCTGTTTATCATGTACTTTGTATTTGAGGTATAGCCGGAGCCTTGTTGCCGGCATTTCCATATTATTCTTCAGTTGTATTTAGAGGCTCCNACCGGCATTTCCATATTACATTACTCTTTAGTTGTGTTTAGAGGCTCCGTAGACAGGTTGTGGGTAGTGTCGGGTATTGGAATTAAAATAGAAATATTGATGTTTGACAATGATGTATAAAACTTGTAATGTCTTCAAAATTGTGAATGATGTTGCTAATGAAAATGAAATGGAAATCGTTAAGGACATGTTTATAGAATTTGATTAATGGAGTCCATCTCCTATTTATTCATGAATTAGTTTGGGTAAAATGAAACCTAACAGGCTTGCTTAGCCGGGTTCACTCGGTTGAGCGCCGGTCTCGCTACTCGGATTTTGGGGCGTGACATGGTCGAAAATGGGATATTTTACTGGTGCTTTGTTTGGTGGTTATATAATCCTTCACCCAAACAGGCTATTTCGAATCCCTTTAAGACTTCCTAGTGATTGGAGCATGAACGTCATTTAATGGAGTATGAACAGGATCAGTAAAAGATGTTGATGCCTCCTCACTGAAGTCATCTCCCCCTTCATGCTCCAGAGCTAGGTCAAATGAACAAGGATCAATAGTAGAAGAGGTAGGTAAAGTGTCATTGTTATTGGAGGTGGCTGGTGAATTACGTGATATGTCATGAGGTATATGTGGAGAATTTGGTGTGAATAAGGTGGTAGGATTCTGTGGTGAGTTCTGTAGTGTGTTATGGATGATATCTGGTAGGGTGTGATATATATTATGAGGTTGGTCAAGAGGTGAGGATTGGTCTAGGTTGACAGTCTAATTTGTAAACTGTTTCTTTGAGTATGTAGTAGCAAAGGGAAATTCATCTTCTCTGAAGGTGACATCTCTGCTAACAAACAACTGATTTGTTTTGAGATCTAGGAGGAGGTAGCCTTTCTACAACTCTGAATAACCCATAAGAGTAGATGGCCTTGCTCTCTCTTCAAACTTGTCTCCTTTAGGAACTATAGTTGCAAAACATAGACATCCAAACACACGTAAATGATGCAGTGTTGTTTGCCTTTTGAACAATAGCTCATAGGTACTTTTGTTCCCAATTGCAGCAGAATGGAGTCTATTCATAAGGTAGACTGCATTCTTGATACACATGCCCCAATATTTTATTGGCACATTGGATTGAAATCTGAGTGCCTGGCTATATTCAAGATGTGCCTATGTTTTCTTTTAACCACCCCATTCTGTTGGGGTGTGTGAACACAGCTACTCTGATGAAGTATGCCTAAATCCTAAAGTAAAGTGTTGCACAGTGAGTTAAAAAACTCAGTGCCATTGTCAGTCCTAAGGACCTTAACCATGACACCAAACTGTGTTTTTACCATGGACAAGTAAGACTTAATGGCCACAATAGCTTCTGACTTAAGCTGCAACAAATAGATCCATGTATACCTACTGTAATCATCCACAACAGTAAAAAAATAATGCTTGTTGTCAAAAGTAGTTGTTTTATAAGGCCCCCAAAGATCTATATGTACAATGTCAAATGGTGCATCAACTCTAGAATCACTACTGGGAAACATCAACCTAGCTTGCTTTTCCAAAGGACAAATCAGGCACTTATTCAATTGTGGACAATTTACATGATCATGTAACAACTTCATAGATTTCATCACTGGTCCAGTGGATGTCCAAGCCTGTTGTGCCATAAGCTGTTGTCCCCTTTTTGAATCGTTGCTGTTATTGGATGTTGTATACTCAGCTTACTTATGTTTGCATCTTTGTAAATGTACAAATCTCCTCTTTGCCTACCAATCCCCTTCACCCTGCCACTCCAAAGCTCCTGAAAGACACAGAAGCCAGGGAAAAAATTGACTGAGCATGACAGTTCTTTGGTAATTTTGGATACTGATAGCAAGTTAAACTTTAAATCAGGGACAACCAACACATTACTCACAGTTGTGTTTCCAAATAAGGATGCACAACCAGTATGAGTAATATCTGCACTATCTCCTGTGGGTAAATGTACTTTACTATTACCAGATATTTGTAGACTATGATCACTATTTATCAAACTTTTCTTAGAAGCTACATGATGAGTAGCTCCAGAATCAACTATCCACTCATCATCACTTGATACTTTGGACATTATACAAATTGCATTACATGCTGCATTGATGTGGTTTGCCTCATTGCCTTGCTCTTCTCCAACATCCTTGCTTAGCAAATTGAGGATCTGTTTATGTTGTTCTTGAGTGAAATACTGTGCCTTGATTTCAGTTGGTTCTGTGTTTCTGTAGTGCATCTGTGGTGGTTGTATGCCAACATTTCCAGTCACATTGTTTATGGCAATGAAAGGCTGCTTACCATAACTTATCTGTCCATCGTAGTTAATTTGACCTCCAGATCCTCCAAGACCAGGCTTCAAATTTCTCCTAGACTTAAAATCAGGAGGATACCCTACCAATTTGTAATAATTTTCTTTGATGTGACCTTTCATATTACAGTAATCACACTGAAAAAAGGTATCTTACCTTTGTAAGGCTGTCCACGAGTTAAATGCATAGCTAATGGATCTGTATTTGCAGTAACTGTATTTAGGCCAACTGAATGCTGACTCTCATCCTCAATTATCATAGCATAGGCTTGGTTAAGTGTAGGACAAGTTGATTTTAACAAAATCTGTCTCCTAGCTTGGTCATACGAGTCATTTAGCCCGCTTAGAAACTGTAACAACCTCTTTTGATGAAAATGTTCTACTCATTCCTTAGATTTTGCACAGCCACAACCAGAAGGAGGAACCATGGCATCATGTTCAGCCCAAAGGTCCTTCAATTTGGTAAAATATATTGAACAGAGTTCGTACCTTGTGAGTGATTGGCTATTTGTCGACGTACCTGAAAAATTCTCATGCGATTGACTTTGTCAAATCGCTCCTTGAGATCCTTCTGCACGATGTATGAATATGAAGCATACACGATTCCACTGATTAGATTTTCAGAAACAGTGTTGATGATCCATGAAAGGACCATCGCATTGCAAGTTTCCCACTGCTCGTGCAATTCTTCTTCAAATAGTTGCTTCTTACAGGTACCTACCACGAACCCCAGGTTCCTCTTAGCTTGGAGAGCAATTCTCGTAGATCTAATCCATAAGCCATAATTTTCCAATTCGGTAAGCTTAATACGAACGAGTATTGAACCAGGAGTATCATTCGCGTTCATGAACAGAGGATTCCGCTGCCATAGCTGGAGATAAGCCCCCAAAAGATGTTGAGTTTTACTGAGTGTTTTGTGTAATTAGCTTGAAATGGGTAAAATACCAGAATCAGTTGCTATGATACAATGCTAAAATTCATGGAGGCTGAGACGGAAATCAGCCATTAGAGCTCCTTGAGAGCTTCAGTGAAGAAGAAGAAGAAGAAGAAAGCAGAGAATTAGAAATGAAAACCGTCTACTGTTTCATTGATCTTCAAGACTATATAAACAACTACTAACACACTCCTTGTATCTACCACTAACTATTACTCCCTCCGGTCCACAATAAGTGATCAATTTGCTTTTTTATTTTGGTCCAAAATAAGTGTCCATTTATATAATCAAGAAAGAATTCAATTTGCTTTTACAAGATTACCCTTATGTGCATATCCCTAAAAAGTTTTCTTACTCCTCACATTAAATATTTAATTAAGGGTAGTTTAGTCATCCTAGGTATTTTTGTATAGAATTTAGTATTTTCTTAATGGGCGTGCCGAAAACAAATTGGTCACTTATTATGGAGCGGAGAGAATAACAATTAAATACAGCTGTCATTTCTAATTACCTAACAACTAACCTCTAACTGCCACATGCAGCAGATGTAAGATACACTTTACTTCCTCACTATTACATTGGCCTCTCAACATCGTAGCTTGATATTTTGATCTAGATAATGAAGAGTATGGTGAATTTCCAACAAGAATTTAATAACTTTTAATAACCTTTTTCTTCCTTTGGTATATTTTCCTCTACTGACGTACTGATCCTCTTGGCCAAAGTTTTCGTGTCTAGATCATACGAATCCCTCTATGTTATCACTTATCCATTTAGGTTTGATGTGATTTCGCAATCAACTATATATCTAATATAAAGTAGTAAAATTCTAATCAAACTTTTTATGTACATCTGATTTTGCTAGTATGTACATAGCATATATACCCTGGATAGATGGCTGCTATGCTAGTCAGAAGCCATATAATTTAGTTATGTTATTGGAATTATCAAAGTGATTCTTTTGTTTTCTTGTTTTATTTCGGAGACAGGGTTCTTCAATAATGGGAAATGGTTGTCAAAGATGAGTTAGGAGATATTTTCGGTTTTTGTTGGTGTGCGAAAAAAGTCCTAGATTGGTAGTTAAAAAGATTGGGAGTTTACATGTAAGGTGTACGAATCTCTTAATGATGTTAGGCCTTTTGGGAAAAACCGTACAGGCTTGGCCCAAAGCGGACAATATCACACCATGTTAAGAGTGTATTTTCGGCCAAATCAACGCACACGTTAAGCAGGACGAGTATGGAGATGGCAATGTGTTGGTGCGGGCCGGCACGCACACAAGAAGAAACTAGTTGCGGGTTTTGGTTGCCATAATACTCTAAGAATGTGGGTGGCACATAGTGAATTTCGAAAGTTGACTCGTGGATCGTGCTAGTAGACCACATGGAACTTAGTTCGAGGGAGAGATTGTTGGGTGCGAACAAAGTCCTGCATTGGTAGCAGAAAAGATTGGGAGTCTACATATAAGGTGTAGGAATCTCATAATGGTGTGAGGCCTTTTTAAGAAAAATCATGCGGGCTTAGCCTAAAACGAAAAATATCACAAAATGTTTAAAATATATTGGGCTAATTTAGCCTAACAGTTTCTTTTGTCATCAGATATGTACATACAATGATCAGAGTGCTATGCCTCTGTATAGAAGTTACTACTACTAGTTTATATCATGCCAATAGAGTATTTTAATCCTATAGATGCCAGCCATATACAATTCGAGACAGCTCCTTTGGGAATAATTTTTTTTTTATTAAGCTTTCTTCTTCTTGGACAAAAGAAGAAATGTCATGACCCAAAATCCTAACCTGTACTGATGGTGTCTAACGTGGTACTAGGCAAGCCGATATTTTCATAATATTCCCAACATTTTAACAGAAAATGAATCAAAGTAGTTTTAAATGATAAAAATTCTCATAAACGGGGTAGAAACCCAAAACATAACATGAAAATTCCTAACATCGCGGAAACTACCGAGCTCCCAAATCAATTTTGTGTTATGAACTCAAACCCCTCGTTTTTGAAACTTATATTCTGCCCAGATAAGCCTTCATCGCGAATGCGGAAGCATCCTCGTGTTTGCGAAGCACAAGTGTGCTTCTGACAAAAAATCCTTCTACGTGAACGCGAGGTCCCACTCGCGAACGCGGAACTTCCTTTGCCTGACCCTTCCCTAACGCGTGAAACTCTACGCGTTCGCGTAGAGTAATTGTCTGATGGCCTAATAGACCGCTCCTCCACGCGAATGCGAAGACCCTATCGTGAACGCGTAGACCTAAGACCTCAATGCTTCGCGAACGCGAAGGCAAAGATTCAGCAACACTCAAGTTCCTCTACGCGAACATGGGAGCACCATCGTGAACGCGTAGAAGGAAACCAGGCACCGGAACATCTGAAACTTCAGCCATCCTCCAATCCAATTTCCAATCCGTTAGCCATCTAAAATCCACCCGAGACCCCCAGGACGTCAACCAAATATATCAACAAGTCCCAAAATATTATACAAACTTAGTCGAACCCTCAAATCACCTCAAACAACATCAAATACACGAATCACCCACAAATTTAAGCCTAATGAACTTTGGAACTTCCACTTTCGACAACTGACGTCGAAACCTATCAAATCACATCCAATTGACCCCAATGTTTGCACATAAGTCACAAATAACACAAAGGACCTACTCCAACTTTCAGAATCGAAATCCGACCCCGATATCAAAAATTTCATTCCCGGTCAAACTTCCCAAAAATTCAACTTTCACCATTTCAAGCCTAATTCCACTACAGACCTCCAAATCACAATCTGGACATGCTCTTAAGTCCAGAATCACCTAACGGACCTAACAAACCATCAAAACTCTATTCCAGAGTCATTTACACATAAGTCAACATCCGGTCAACCATTTCAACTTAAGCTTTCCAATATGAGACAGCGTCTCAATTAATTCTGAAATCCTTCCGGACCCGAACCGACTAACCCAGTAAGTCATATAGCTATAATAAAGCACAAAAAGAGCAGTAAATGGGGGAACAGGTACAACTCTCAAAACGACCGGCCGGGTCGTTACAGTTTCATACTACTCCCTCTATTCACTTTTACTTGTCATGTTTTGCTTTACAAAAGTCAAACTACATAAATGTTGACAACCGTTTTAACATATGAGAGGAATTACAACTTATACTACATTTTGTATTGTTTCTGAATATCTAAATTTTAATTTTAAAATATTAAGATAATCTAATACAATTTAGCTCCAATGATTAGCCAAACTGACTGACAAAAAGTGAAACGTGACAAGTAAAAGTGAATGGAGGGAGTATATAGTAAGGTGCAATGATATATATATAGTATACTTGTAACGATCCGGCCGGTCGTTTCATGAGTTACAGCCCCGATTTCTCCATTTCTGCTTCCTTATGTGTTGTTTAGCTATATTTCATCGTATCGCGTTGGTTGTTTTGTGTTCGTAGTGGTCTTGGAGTGGAATGAGACACTTAGTCTCTTATCTAGAAGCATAAGTTGGAAAAGTCAACCGGATGTTGACTTATATGTAGAAGACCTCGGATGTGAATTCTAATGGTTCGTATAGATTTGTTAGGTGATTTTGGACTTAGGAGCGTGTTCGGAATGATTTGGAGGTCCGTGGTAGATTTAGGCTTGAATTGGCGAAATTGAAAATTTGGCATTATCCAGTTGGCAGTGGAAATCTTGATATCGGGGTCAGAATGAAATTCCGGAAATTGGAGTAGGTCCGTTATGTCATTTGTGACGTGTGTGCAAAATTTCAGGTCATTCGGGTGAGATTTGATAGGTTTCGGCATCGTTTGCGGAATTCGAAAGTTGGAAATCCTTAGGCTTGAATCCGAGGGTGATTTGATGTTTTGATGTTGTTTTGAGTTTTCCGAAGGTTTGAATGGTAATATTGATTTGTTGGCATATTTGGTTGAGGTCCCGAGGGCATCAGGATGATTTCAGAAAGTTGACGGATCAAGGATGGGATTTGAGGAAGTGTTGAAGATTGCCTTCAGCAGTCATAACCGCACCTGCAGAGTGGGGATCGCATGTGCGAGGCCCACAGAAGCACATAAGCAGCCGCAAATGCGGCCATAGGTGAGAAGGGCAGGAGCCACAGGTGCGCGCATGGGACCGCACATGTGTGATCGTAGATGCGGCGTTTTGACCGCAAAAGCGGTTTTCGAGGTTTAAGTGAAAACCGCACCTGCGATGGATTTTCCGCAGGTGCGGAGTCGCAGAAGCGACTTATGGACCGCAGATGCGGACGTTCTGGGCATAAAGTATATAAGATCTCCTTCGCAAATTTCAGTTCATTCCTCACCATTTTTGGACAAGTTTGGAGCATAGAGTAGTGATTTCAAGAGGGAATCGAGGGATATCAGTGAGGTAAGTTACTTGGGCTTCATTATTTGTGTTTCTGATGATTTTTCCGCTATTTAATCATGGAATTTAATGGGAATTCGGAGAGAAGTTGAAGGGGTTGCGCTTGAGTTTTGGAGAGTTTTGATTGAGGATTTGAGGGACCACTTGAGGTCCGATCTTGATGATTTTGGTATGTACAGACTCGAGAGTGAAAGGATTTCCTAGTTTTGTAATTTTTGTCGGATTCCGAGATGTGGGCTCGGTGGTCGGGTTTGAGTCGAATTCGGGGTTTTTGGTCCAATTTGATAATTTTCGTGTGGAAATCATTCCTTTAGCGTATATTGATGATAATATACTGATTTTGGTTAGATTCGGAGCATTTGGAGGTCGAGTCGAGAGGCAAGGGCATCACAGGTTAGAGCTTTGTCCATTTCGAGGTATGTAATGATTGTAAATCTTGTCCTTAGGGTATAAAATCCCGGATTTCACATCGTGTCATTATTTTGAGGTGACGCGCATGCTAGATGATGAGCGTGAGGGCATGCACCATTGGGGATTGTGACTTGGTCCGTCCCGTAGCAACTATTAAGTTGCATATTTTACTGAAAACTATTTGATTCTTATGTGCTTTGGAAAGTATTACTATGTTTTGGGCTGAATGCCATATTTGGGCCTCGTGCCAAGCTGTTTGAACCCTTAGGGGCTTATTACTACTATTCCTCACTATTTTGAGTTAATATCTATACTCAGTCATGCTATGTTTTTACTGATTTCCTAACTCAGTCTTATTTACTCCATTTTGATGCATAAAATGATATTTTGGACTGAGCACCTTGCTTTACTGTTAGCCCGAGTGGCTTGAGAGGTTTTTGACTAAGTGAGGCCGAGGGCCTGTGTTGTGAGGATATTGTGGGATCAGGCTGCGCGCCGCAACATATTGTTACTGATTGTGATCTTGAGAGGCCGAGTGCCTGATTTATTATGCCACGAGATAGCTTGTTATAGTGCTTGGGCTGTAGGAGCCCCTCCGGAATCTGTACACCCCTAGTGAGCGCGGGTACCATGAGTGAGTGATATGATATTGCCCGAGGGGCTGTTCTTGATTCATGTTGTGCCCGAGGGGCTAATTATGAGCGATTGTGAGGTTGCCCGAGGGGCTGATTCTGAGAGATGTTATGCCCAAGGGGCGGTTTATGATACATGTTTTGCCCGAGGGGCTATTTCTGATTTTCATCACTTTTACTCTAAACTTCATTGAACCTCTGCTGAAACTACAGGAAAAATATCTTCAAATGATTTTACTGAAATTGGATTTTTACGAGATGATCTGATTTATATACTATTTTGAAAGCATAGCATACTTACTGTGATTTTATGATGTAGATTTATGTGTTTCTTACCGCTCAATCTTTATTTACTTTTATTACTTACTGAGTTGGCGTACTCACATTACTCCTTGCACCTTGTGTGTAGATCCAGGAGTTGCGGGTCGTGATAGCGAGTGCTGATCTTTGATCGGTCACGGATATTCGGAGTCGGCAAGGTAGCTGCATGGCGATCGTAGCCTTGCTCTTCTCCCTCTTATCTTCCTTAGACTATATTAGTGTTTTCTAGACTGTGATAGTCTTAGTTGTATTCAGACAGTCCTTAGTAGATGCTCGTGACTTGTGACACCCCGATGTTGGGCCTTTGTTATTTTCACACTTGTTATTTAGACTTACGCTGTGAAATTTTATTAATTAATAGCTTAAAACATCTTATTTATGAAATATAGATTTGTTTTGGGATTGTGTCGGCTGGCCTAGTTTCATGATAGGTTCCATCACGACCGGCTTGGTTTTAGGATCGTGACAAGTTGGTATCAGAGCCTAGGTTACATAGGTCTCACGAGTCATGAGCGAGTTTAGTAGAGTCTTGCGGATCGGTACGGAGACGCATGTACTTATCTTCGAGAGGCTGCAGAGCCTTTAGGAAAAACTTCACCTTCTTGAATTCTTGTCATGCGAATCTTTTGATTCTGGTGACTAAGCTTCTGTTATTCTATTCTCTCACAGATGGTGAGGACACGTGCTACCAGTAAGGACGGACGACCACCAGTACCACCAGTTCGGGCCACTAGAGGCCGAGGTCGCGGTTGAGGCTGTGGTAGGGGCAGGGGTCTAGCCCGCACAACGGCTAGGGCAGCACCTGCAGATCCATCAGCCACCCCAGCTCATCATCAGGTCCTAGTTGTGGACGCTCCAGCAGGACCAGCTCAGGCACCGGCTGTGCCTATTGTTATCCCAGGCCTTTAGGAGGCCCTAGCCCAGATTCTATCATGTGCACTGGCCTGGCTCAAGCGGTCTCAGTTACTACGGCCGCAGCTACTTCTTAGGCTATTAGAGGAACTCAGACTCCCGCCGCTCGCACACTTGAGTAGGTAGTATAGGGACTTCAGACATCGGGGGCACCTCCAACTCAACCGGTTGCAGCTGCCCAGGACTATGTAGCTCCTGTTATGCCAGAGGACGAACAGTGCATATTGGAGAGGTTTGGGAGACTCCAGCCTCCGCCATTTAGTAGTGCTGATGGTGAGGATGCACAGGGTTTCTTGGACAAGTGTTAGAGGATGCTTCGGACTGCAGGTATTCTGGAGACCAATGGGGTCTCATTCACTACTCTCCAGTTATCTGGGGCTGCACTTAGTTGGTGGGAGGCTTATGAGAGGCGCAGGCCGGTTGGCGCAACACCCCTTTCTTGGCAGCAGTTCTCCGTTCTCTTTCTGGAGAAGTTTGTACCTGAGTCTCGCCGAGAGGAGTTGCACAGGGTGTTCGAGCAGCTTCGTCAGGGTGAAAGGTCTGTTACACAATAAGAGATGCGGTTCTCCGAGTTGGCTCGTTATGCGGTCTAGTTGATCCACACAGAACGAGAGAGGATCATGAGGTTTATAGATGGCCTCGGTTTTCTGCTTCGGTATCTTATGACCGGAGAGAGGGTGTCTGGTGCCACTTTTGATGAGGTTGTCGACATTACTTGATAGATTGAGATTGTTCGTGGATAGGAGAGGGTTGAGAGGGAGGCCAAGAGGCCTCGTGGTTAGGGTGGATTCAGTGGTGCTCCTCATGGGGGTTAGCTTCAGCACAGCAGAGGCCGTCCATTCAGGCATGCTCAATCAGCTTGCCCAGTTCATCGTGGTGCATCATCGGGCTATGGTTCTCATAATTCTCATCAGGGCCATTCATCACTTAGTTCCATTCCAGCCCATAGTTCATCCCGTGCTCCATCAGTTCAGGGATGTTCTATTCCAGGTTCTTCTGCTAGTCATCCCGGTGCTAAGGGTTCCCTTCAGTCCCCGTCTCCAGCACCGGGGGGTTGCTATGAGTGTGGAGAGTTGGTGTATATATGGAGGCAGTGTCCTTGTCGTCATGGGGGTCCGCTTTAGCAGATGAGTCAGCCATCGACTTCAGCACCAGTTACTTCACCACCCACCCAGTCAGCTAGAGGTGGAGGACAGTCATCTAAGGGTCGCCCTAGAGGGGGAGGTCGATCAAGTGGTGGTCAGGCCCGTTTCTATGCACTCCAAGCCAGACTCGATGCTATTGCTTTAGATGCTGTGATTACAGGTATTGTCTCAGTCTGCCACAGAGATGCCTCTATGTTATTTGACCCTGGTTCTACTTTTTCATGTGTCATCATACTTTGCTCGTTATTCGGATATGCCCCGTGAGTCTCTTGTTTCATCTGTTCGTGTATCTACTCCGGTGGGCGATAATATTGTTGTGGACCGCGTATATCGGTCGTGTGTGGTGACTATTGGAGGGTTTGGAGACCCGGGTGGACCTTCTGTTACTTTGTATGGTTGATTTTGATACGATATTGGGCATGGATTTGTTATCTCCGTGTCCTGCTATTTTGGACAGTCATGCTAAGACAGTGATGTTGGCCATGCCGGGTGCTCCACGAATTGAGTGGCGAGGTTCGACAGATTATGTTCCCAGTAGAGTGATTTCATTTTTGAAGGCCCAGGGGATAGTCGGGAAGGGTTGTCTTTCTTATTTGGCCTTCGTGAGGGATGTCAGTGCATTCAGTCCCGGTAATGAGTGATTTTCCAGATGTGTTTCCTGCAGACCTGCCGAGCATACCACCGGACAGGGATATTGCTTTTGGTATTGATTTGGTGCCGGACACTCAACCCATTTCTATTCCACCGTATCGTATGGGACCGGCAGAGTTAAAGGAGTTGAAGGAGCAACTTCAGGAACTCTTTTATAAGGGGTTTATTCGGCTTAGTGTGTCGCCTTGGGGTGTGCTTATTCTATTTGTGAAGAAGAAGGATGGCACGATGAGGATGTGCATTGATTACAGGCAGTTGAACAATGTCACAATCAAGAACAAGTATCCTTTGCCTCGTATTGATGATTTACTTGACCAGCTTCAGGGAGCGAGGGTGTTCTCCAAGATTGATCTCGGGTTAGGGTATCACCAGTTGAAGATCAGGGACTCGGATATTCTTAAGACAGCTTTCAGGACCCGATATGGTCATTTTGAGTTCCTTGTGATGTCATTTGGGCTGACCAATGCCCCAGCATCGTTCATGCATTTGATGCACAGCGTGTTTCAGCCCTATCTCGACTCGTTTTTATTGTATTCATTGATGATATTCGGGTGTACTCGCGTAGTCAGGAGGAGCACGGCGAGAATTTGAGAGTTGTATTGCATCGGTTGAGAGAGGAAAAGCTTTTTGCAAAGTTCTCCAAGTGTGAGTTTTGTCTCAGTTCAGTGGCTTTCATAGGGCACGTGGTGTCCAGTGAGGGTAATGAGGTTGATCCAAAGAAGATAGAGGCGGTTCAGAGTTGGCCCAGACCGTCCTTAGTCACAGAGATTTGCAGCTTTCTTTGTTTATCGGGTTATTACCGTCGGTTCGTTCAGGGATTTTCGTCTATTGCATCACCCTTGACCAAATTGACTCAAAAGGCTGCTCCTTTCAGGTGGTCGGATGAGTGTGAGGTGAGCTTTCAGAAGCTCAAGACTACCTTGACCACAACTCCAGTGTTAGTTTTGCCATCAGCTTCAGGTTCATATACGGTATATTGTGATGCTTCTCGAGTTTGTATTGGGTGTGTGTTGATGCAGGAGGGTAGAGTGATTGCTTATACTTCTCGACAGTTGAAGCCCCATGAGAAGAACTACCTTGTTCACGATTTGGAGTTGGCTGCCATTGTTCACGCGTTGAAATTTGGAGGCATTATCTCTATGGTGTGTCTTGTGAGGTGTTTACTGATCATCGTAGCCTCTAGATTTGTTCAAACAAAAGAATCTCAATTTGAGGCAGCGGAGATGGTTGGAGCTGCTAAAGGTCTATGATATTAATATCTTGTACCATTCAGGGAAGGCCAATGTAGTGGCCGATGCCTTGAGTAGGAAGGCGGTGAGTATAGACAATTTGGCGTATATTCCTGTTCGGGAGAGATGTCTAGCAGTTGACGTTCAGGCCTTGGCTAATCGGTTTGTGAGGTTGGATATTTCGGAGCCTAGTCGGATCTTAGCTTGTGTGGTTTCTCGGTCTTCCTTGTTGATCGCATCAGAGAGCGCCTGTATGATGATCCTCATTTGCTTGTTCTCAAGGACAAAGTTTAGCACGACAATGTGAGAGATGTGAATATTGGTGATGATGGGGTATTGAGGATGCAGCGCCGAATATGTGTGCCCAATGAAGATGGGCTTCGGGAGTTGATTCTGGAGGAGGCCCATAGCTCGTGGTATTCCATCCATCTGGGTGTCGCGAAGATGTATCAGGATTTGAGGTAGCACTATTGGTTGATAAGAATGAAGAAAGATATAGTGGGATTTGTAGCTCAGTGTCTCAATTGTCAGCAGGTCAAATATGAGCATTAGAGACCGGGTGGCTTGCTTCAGCAGATGGATATTCCAGAGTGTATGTGGGAGCGGATCACCGTGGATTTCATAGTTGGAATCCCACGGACTTTGAGAAAGTTCGATGCTATTTGGGTGATCGTGGATCGGCTGACCAAGTCCGCGCACTTCATTCCTGTGTGCACTACCTATTCTTCAGAGCAGTTGGTTGAGATTTATATCCGAGAGATTGTTCACCTGCATGGTGTCCCAGTTTCCATCATTTCAGATAGAGGTACTCAGTTTACATTGCAGTTTTGGAGGGCTGTGCAGCGAGAGTTGGGTACTCAGGTTGAGTTGAGCACAAGTTTTCACTCTCAAACGGACGGAGAGTCCGAGCGCACTATTCAGATATTGGAGGACATGTTGCGCGCTTGTGTCATTGATTTTGGGGGCTCATGGGAGCAGTTTCTACCTCTCGCAGAGTTTGCATATAACAACGGTTGTTAGTCGAGTATTCAGATGGCTCCATATGAGGCTTTATATGGGAGATAGTGTAGATCTCCAGTAGGTTAGTTTGAGTCGGGCGAGGCCAGGCTTTTGGGTACAAACTTGGTTCAGGAGGCTTTGGACAAGGTGAAAGTGATCCAGGAGCGGCTTCGTATAGCGCAGTCGAGACAAAAGAGTTATCCTGACAGGAAGTTTCGGGATGTGTCTTACATGGTTAGGGAGAAGGTTCTACTGAAGGTTTCACCCATGAAGGGTGTTATGAGATTTGGGAAGAAGAGCAAGTTGAGCCCTCGGTTCATTGGGCCTTTTGAGGTGCTTCGGAGGATTGGGGAGGTGGCTTATGAGCTTTCCTTGCCACCTAGCTTGTCGAGTGTGCATCCGGTATTTCATGTTTCTATGCTCCAGAATTATATTGGCGATCCGTCTCATATTTTGGATTTCAGTGCAGTTCAGTTAGACAGTGATTTGACTTATAATGTGGAGCCAGTGGCTATTTTGGAGCGGCAGGTCTGAAAGTTGAGATCAAAGGATATAGCTTCAGTGAAAGTGCAGTGGAGAGGTCGGCCCGTGGAGGAGGCGGCTTGGGAGATTGAGCGCGAGATGCAGAGCAGATATCCTCACCTGTTTGAGGCTTCAGGGATGTTTCTTGACTCGTTCGAGTACGAACAATTATTTAAGAGGGGGAGGATGTAACAACCCGGCCGGTCATTTTATGAGTTACAGCCCCGTTTTCCCCATTCTACTTCCTTATGTGTTGTTCAGCTGTATTTTATCGTATCGCATTGGTTGTTTTGTGTTCGGAGTGGTCTTGGAGTGGAATGAGACACTCAATCTCTTATTTAGAAGCTTAAGTTGGACAAGTCAACCGGAAGTTGACTTATGTGTAGAAGACCTTGGATGTGAATTCTGATGGTTCGGATAGCTTCGTTAGGTGATTTTGGACTTAGGAGCGTATTTGGAATGTAATTTGGAGGTCCGTGGTAGATTTAGGCTTAAATTGGCGAAATTGAAAATTTGGCATTTTCCGGTTGGCAGTGCAAATCTTCATATCGGGGTTGGAATGAAATTCCGGAAACTGGAGTAGGTCTGTTATGTCATTTGTGATGTGTGTGCAAAATTTCAGGTAATTCGGATGAGGTTTGATAGGTTACGGCATCGTTTGCGGAATTCGGAAGTTCGGAAATCCTTAGGCTTGAATCCGAGGGTGATTTGGTATTTTTATGTTGTTTTGAGTGTTCAGAAGGTTTGAATAAGTTTGAATGATAATATGTGACTTGTTGGCATGTTTGGTTGAGGTCCCGAAGGCCTCGAGATGATTTCGGAAGGTTGACGGATCAAGGATAGGATTTGAGGAAGTGCTGAAGACTCCCTTCAACTGTCATAACCGCACCTACGGAGTGGGGACCGCAGGTGCGAGGCCCGCAGAGGCGCATAAGCAGCCGCATTTGCGACCATAGGTGATAAGGGAAGGAGCCGCAGGTGCGCGCATGGGACCGCACCTACCCCGCATCTGCGGTTTTCAATGTTTAAGTGAAAACTGCACCTGCAATGGATTTTTTGTAGGTGCGGCATCGCAGAAGCGACTTATGGACCGCTGATGCGGAAGTTCTGGGCAGAAAGTATATATGATCTCCTTCGCAAATTTCAGTTCATTCTTCACCATTTTTTGACGAGTTTGGAGCTTAGAGCAGTGATTTCAAGAGGGAAGCGAGGGATATCAGTGGGGTAAGTTACTTGGGCTTCATTATTTGTGTTTGTGATGATTTTTCCGTTGTTAAATCATGGAATTTAGTGGGAATTTGGAGAGAAGTTGAAGGGGTTAGGGCTTGAGTTTTGGAGAGTTTTGATTGAGTATTTGAGGGACCATTTGAGGTCCGATTTTGATGATTTTGGTATGTATAGACTCTGGAGTGAAAGGAGTTCCTAGTTTTGTAATTTTTGTCGGATTCCGAGACGTGCGCCCGGGGGCCGGGTTTGAGTTCAATTCGGGATTTTTGGTCTAATTTGATAATTTTCGTGTGGAATTAATTCCTTTAGCGTATATTCATTTAATATGCTGATTTTGGTTTGATTCGGAGCATTTGGAGGCCGAGTCGAGAGGCAAGGGCATCCCGGGTTAGAGTTTTGTCCGTTTTGAGGTAAGTGATGATTGTAAATCTTGTCCTTAGGGTATGAAACCCCGGATTTCACATCGTGTCATTATTTTGAGGTGACGACCATGCTAGATGACGAGCGTGAGGGCGTGCACCCTTGGAGATTGTGACTTGGTCCGTCCCGTAGCAACTATTAAGTTGCGTATTTGACTGAAAACTATTTGATACTTATGTTCTTTGAAAAGTATTACTATGTTTTGGGCAGAATCTCATATTTGGGCCTCGTGCCAAGCTGTTTGAACCCTTAGGGGCTTTTTACTACTATTCCTCATTGTTTTGAGTTAATATCTGTACTCAGTCATGCTATGTTTTTACTGATTTCCTAACTCAGTCTTATTTACTCCGTTTGATGCATAAAATGATATTTTGGCTGAGCACCCTGTTTTACTGTTAGCCCGAGTTGTTTGAGAGGTTTCTGACTGAGTGAGGCCGGTAGCATGTGTTGTGAAGATATTGTGGGATCGGGCTGCGCGCCGTAGCATATTGTTACTGATTGTGATCTTGAGAGGCCGAGGGCCTGATTTATTATGCCACGGGATGGCTTGTTATAGCGCTTGGGCTGTAGGAGCCCTTCCGGAGTTTGTACACCTCAGTGAGTGCGGGTACCCTGATTGAGTGATATGATGTTGCCTGAGGGTCTATTCTTGATTCATGTTGTGCCCGAGGGGCTAATTATGAGCGAGGGGCTGATTCTGAGAGATGTTATGCCTAAGGGGCGGTTTATGATACATGTTTTGCCCGAGGGGCTATTTTTGGTTTTCATCACTTTTACTCTAAACTTCATTGAACCTCTGCTGGAACTGTTGGAAAAATATCTTCAAATGATTTTATTGAAATTGGATTTTTATGAGATGATCTGATTTATATACTATTTTGAAAGCATACCGTAGTTACTGTGATTTTATGACGTAGATTTATGTGTTTCTTACCGCTCAGTCTTTATTTACTTTTATTACTTACTGAGTTGGCGTGCTCACATTACTCCCCGCACCTTGGTTAAAATTGTACGGGGCGCCCTATTTGGTCGCCCCCATTTAACCTATACCCATTTTTCTTAAAAACTTTTAACTTGTACCCACTTTTTAAACAACTTCAGCCCCCTTTCTCGTCCTCCTTCTCCTCCTTCGTTTTCTTCTTTCTTCTTCAACAATTATGACTTCAACATTGCTCTCTTTGTTTAATGAAGCTAAAGCAAATATACCGAGGACTTCCACTTGGATTATTATAACATTAAAAATCCCAAACCAAGAGACAATAAAAGTTCTTTGAAATTTCAGTTCTGTATTTGTAAATTTCGGTGAAAAAAACTAAAGTGGCATGTGTCAAGCCGGTAATATTTTTAAATACATTATGTCGTCTCTTTTTATAATGATTCAGAACAGCACAGAGGAGATGGAGGTGATGGTAAAGGACATTGGATTTATGACAAGGTACAATATTTCCAAAATTAATGGAAACTAACTTTTCTCATTACATACAAGACATACTACTTATTAGTCCAATGCGTTGACAAACTTAAACGTGATTGAAAACTACGGATACCTTGTATACTGCGTACATATTGGACAAAAGAAAGAAGAGTTTGGATCAGATAGCATAAAACATGCTGAAGTTAATCAAATATAGAACAAAAACTTCAGCTCCAGTTACAAAGACAAAAACTTCAGCTCTAGAGCTGAAGTTCCCCAGTTACAAAACAAAAACTACAGCTCTAGAGCTGAAGTTCGCCAGTTACAAAAACAAAAACTTCAGCTCTAGAGCTGAAGTTCGCCAGTTACAAACAAAAACTTCAGCTCTAGAGCTGAAGTTCGACAGTTACAAAAATAAAAACTTCAGCTCTAGAGCTGAAGTTCGCCAGTTACAAAACAAAAAAACAAACAAAAACTTCAGCTCTAGAGCTAAAGTTCGCGAGTTACAAAACAAAAACTTCAGCTCTAGAGCTGAAGTTGGCCAGTTACAAAACAAAAACTAGAGCTGAACTTCAGGCCCGCCTACTAGAATGCTGAAGTTTTGCGTGATTGCCTTTGCTACTTCAGCCCCGTATGCTGAAGTTATGCGAAAAAGCGGGTACGCTTGCAATTTTTTTTGCAAAGCGGGCACAAGTTAAAACGTGACACAAAAAACGGGTATAGATGCAAATGCCCCCGCACCTTGTGTGCAGATCCAGGAGTTGCGGATCGTGATAGCGAGCACTGATCTTTCATCCGTCGTGGATATCGGAGTCGACAAGGTAGCTGCATGGCGATCGCATCCTTGCTCTTCTCCCTCTTATCTTCCTTAGACTATATTAGTATTTTCCAGACTGTGATAGTCTTACTTGTATTCAGACAGTCCTTAGTAGATGCTCGTGACTTGTGACACCCCGATGTCGGGCTTTTGTTCTTTCCGCCCTTGTTATTTAGACTTATACTGTGAAATTTTATTAATTAATAGCTTAAAACATCTTATTTATGAAATATCGGTTTGTTTTGGGATTGTTCCAGCTGGCCTAGTTTCATGATAATACTAGACATGAGTACTGCTATGTTCGTAGAGTTCCCAAGTGCAGAAATTATCAGATATGTATATACAATGACAATGTTATTATGAGTGTTGTGTACTTTATACTATGACTTTTATTTATGAGAAGTTCATATAAATCTCCTTTTGAGAAATGTCTTTGTATTGATAAATTGGCTATTTTTATTACTTTGTTAGGCAAGTATATTTTCTATTAGCCAGGTGCAACTAAGAAGCAAATAAAGCTGATATAAATTTAATTTAATTGCTGGTAAAAGTTTTAGCCACAGAACTTTAGGAGATGCTCTTACTATATTAGGAGACATTAAATAATTCAAGATGATAGGTTAGGTTATACAATTTAGTAGGTTCGTTCTCTGCTCCCTTCACATGACAAATATATACGGTATAAATCGGGGCTACACTATTTGACTATTTGATCGAAACAAGAACATTGCATTGAAGAGCTAAGGCATTGGTTTCGAGATCGAAATCTTTTTCGAGATCGAGATCGGTAACAATCGAAGTTAGGGAGATAAACTTCGAGTAACATCGGGGATAGCTAGGTAACAGAAAGAGCGAGATATCCGTGGTCGGTCGAGGATCGTGGCGTGAATCTCAGAACGGACCAAATCAGAAGCGGTTAATTAGCTGTTTATACGATTTCCTTCTGTAATTAGAGACATACCATAATTAGGACAACTCTATTATATAAAGAGGGATCCCAATCACTTGTAGAGGGGATTATTTTCACTGAAACAAGAGCAATATAGCTCTTCTTTCCTGACTCGTATTCTTGTCCATCAATTTATTCAATCTTTACTGTTCTTATACTGTTATCACCTCAAGGGCACGACTGAAGCCCTTGTTTGCATACTGGTTTGGACTATTTACAGTTCAATTCTACCTTTTATTTTGTTACTTATCAATTGGTATTGGGTGAAATGACATACGCTTAAAACCACAATATAAGTTTAATTGTTATCCGAATTTGAGGGTAAACAAATATATATATATATATATATATATATATATATATATATATATATATATATATATATATATATATATATAAAGATGCTGAAAGATATATATCAAACAACAACAATCCCAGTGAAATCCCACAAGTGGGGTCTGGGGAAGATAAAGTGTACCTAGATCTTACCCCTACCTAATGACGGTAGAGAGGCTATTTCCGATAAACGCTCGGCTCAAAAGAGGTGAAAATGAAGCAATAAACAGAAAATAACAACAATAGGTAATTAACACAAATGGATATACGTCCAGCAATATATATTTAAAATATATATCCAGATAGCAAATACAAACAGCATGATATGTTCAATTGTCAGCCAGATATTCTAATTGCCCTAGCTAAAGGAAAATGCAATCCTTATTAAAGAGAAAGCATTTCGTAGAACCAATCAGGATTATAATAGAATGGTAAGTACTCTTTTATTCTGAACTAGAGGTCTTGAATTTAATACTCCAATGTGCAAATTCTAGGCCGAATCTAGATTTTGGGTGCCCAATACCGATATCGAATACCGTAAAAAAACCCAACATTCTGTAGGTTCTTTAGTAAGTTGAGTCTAAAAAACAATCTATATATCTAGCTACCAATTTCTGGTACTCCATTAATTTAATATTCAATCTAAAAAAATATCTAAATAACATTTCTTGTACTCCATTAATGTAATATTCAATCTTCGCACCGCAAGAAGTTCAGATGATGATGCTATAAATAGAGGCAAAGTGTTCATTAGTTTCCTCATCCTTATCGCAACTAAAGTAAACTGTTTATAATGTTTTCAAGCAAGGACAAAAAAATGGAATTAAATGCATTTATACTTATTGTTTTGGCTATTTTACTTGTGATAACATCTGAGGTTGCAGCTAGGGAGTTGGCTGAGAGCCCCACCAATTCTATGGACAAAGGTAAAATTTCCTTCCTCTTTTTTTTTTTTTTTTTTTTTTTTAATTTATGGTCTAAAACAAGTTATATTCTCGTACATGTGGTTGTAAATCATCTTATTAGAGATCGTTTGGTTAGAATACAAGTTATGCTGGGATTAGTTATACTATGATTAGTTATGCTGAAATTATTAAAATGGGACTAATTTTTAATGATTATATTTTTAATCCTGGGATAACTTATCCCAAGATTAGTAACCAAACAATGGATAGGCGATACAAAATTTTCATTGCAGGATAATTTTTATTTATCCATCATATCAAACGACCCCTTTAGGATAATTGAAATGTTTAAAGTTAAATTATTTCTAAATTAGAAAGATATCATACTTTCTAGAACAAACTAAATAAGAATATGCATCACATAAATTGGGACGAAGTAGTACATTTCAAGAGTTTTTTTTTTTTTTTAACTGACCCCTTCTGGTTATGAGGTAACGCTTTCTCAATAAAATTGATTTTTATACTCGAGACTTTTACTCTTCAACTTTAAAACATATATTTCTTTATGGTTAAACGTTATGGATTCAGTTTATTTATATTAGATTTAAGTTATATACGTACATTAATAGGGTAAAAACAAATTATACTACTATTGCTATTTAACCTATTGTTCATGCTTCTCGAATTAATTATGCGTTACCTTGATATTAGTTGGCCCTTCTATTTTTTTTTTATAGTCGTAATTATGGACTCGGTTTATTTTGCATTTGCTTCTATTCTTAACAACTCGAGTACTCTAAAAGGAATAAAAAGATCACAGTCATGATCATCAGCCTCACATGCACATGTATATGATGGATTTAAGTTATTACAACGACAACATAATTTTTTTAACAATATATATATATATATATATATATATATATATATATATATATATATATATATATATATATATGTATGTATGTATGTATGTATGTATGTAAATAATTGAATAGTCTATAATAGGTAACTACTCTAGTTTTCAATTTATCATGCATATCAGCCTTGCTAAGAAAAGTACTTACCAATTATTGCATGTCAACTTAATTAACTCGATGAGGTAAACCATGCAGTGCAATTTTCTTTTTAACTCATGCAGAGGCGGATCCTGAATTTAAATTCTATGGGTTCAACTTTTTAGTTTTTTAACAATGAACCCATTATATAAAGTTATGAGTTCATATCTATTATTTTCGCAATTGTTGTGAATATACATGAATTTATTCTCCTCGTCGAAAATTATGGTTTTAATTGAACCCGTCACTAGAATACTGCATCCGCCCTTGAACTCATGTATGATCCTTGTTGCAGCAAAGGTATTCGAAGAGAAAAATGATCATGTAAATGACGTAAAAGATTTTGAATTTGGAGGATACGGAGGCATAAATGGAGGAGGAGATGGTCGAAACCCTGGCGGCGGCAATGGTGGTTTTGGAGGTTATCCAGGAGGAGGATATGGGGGAATCCCTGGCGGCGGTAATGGTGGTTTTGGAGGCTCTCCAGTAGGAGGATATGGTGGCATCCCTGGCGGCAGCAATGGTGGTTTTGGAGGTTCTCCAGGAGGAGGAAATGGTGGATTTCCTGGTGGTGGATTTCCTCACAATTAATTACTAAGGAAAATATATTTATATGAAGAATATTATGGTGGCTAATATGGAAATTTTAGTAGTAAAATAATAGTTATATTGTAGGAAGTATAAATAAAAGTAGTTATATATATATATATATATATATATATATATATATATATATATACTCGAACTATATATACATATGGATCATAGTTATTTTGGCATGAACTTAGCTCCTTTTGAAGGCCATCAACCAAGGCATTTACTATATATTATTTGTCTTCGCCACCCTAGATTTTATATGCTTTCAATAAGGACTGTTCGAGAACTCTTGTAGCTAGAATAGTTTATGTATGCAGTATCTCTCTTTACTTGTATTTGGTATACCACATGTTTAAGGGAAAATTATATAGTTCCTTTGTATATATTTCTTTAGTAAGTAATTCGAGCCCTAAATTTAGCGGCGTATGAAGCAACGGGAAGAAAAGGGCAAACTGCAAAGATCATTTTAGTTCGCGATCAAAACTATTTATATTTAATAGTCCCAAAAAATGTATAAAATTTATTTATTTTTTGAATATATATTTGCCGCATTACTTTTAGAGAGGCTATACATTAAGTTAAAGTAATTGTAGTCCAGAACAAATAAACTAAATAATTGTGTTGTTGATAGCGAGCGAAAGAAAAACTATCACTGTGTCGTGGTCGAGTGAAACTTACTTTTGTGGTTTCTAGCTAGTTATTTATTGCTTTGTTTCTCTTTCGACACACAAAAATAAATAAATAAATAAGTAAATAAGCAAAACATAGGTTCAAGGAACCGTGTGTAAAACCACTCTTAGCATGTAAGCAAGAAAACCAAGGAAAAAAATATTCATTCCGATTTAATTTATATGATATATTTTTTTATTAATCCGATTTAATTTATATGATATATTTTTTTATTAATCCGATTTAATTTATATGATATATTTTTTTATTAATCCGTTTAATATATCATATAAATTAAATCGGATTAATAAAAAAATATATCATATAAATTAAATCGGATTAATAAAAAAATATATCATATAAATTAAATCGGAATAATAAAAAAATATATCATANATACAAAATTGGTTAATTTATTAATAATTCACATGTCAATTGAACAATAATAAGTAATGGATGGATATATATATATATATATATATATATATATATATATATATATAGACAATTTAACTTTAAATTTTTCATTTGTCCATTATAGCCACACAAACATTATCGAATGTACGTTAAGATCACAAATTTTATTTTTACTTAAACATTGTGTCTAAGAAAATTATATCACATAAATTAAAACAGGGAATAATAAAAGCCCTTGAGAGTCAAAGGGATGAAAGAGCCCTTTTTGTCTAAACAGTGAAAAACTCCACTAGATTTCGTTTTTTATCGTTTCGTTTGCAAAGTTTAACAAGAAGTATAAATAGACCTATAAAAATAAAGAAAAATATATCTTTTGTATATATGTGTATTTTATACAAAAAATATTACATACTTTATACACTTTTGGCTAGCGAATACATTTAGTTTCGACCGATCAATCAATTTTATAATTTTCCCAATATAATTCTGTCACGACCCAAGTTCTCCCTCCATGAACTGTCGTGACGGCACCTAGTCTCTACGACTAGGTAAGCCTAACAATTGGCAGAAAAAGAATTTAGAAGGTACGAAACTAGCAAATTACGAGTAACATAATAAGGAAGTTTAAAATGTCGCTCGGCATATACAATATCACTCTCTCAAACAGAACAAAACACTCCCAAAACCCGGAATCTCATGAACCACAAGCTAAAGAAAATACACAGTGTTCTAACTCCAGAAGTCTAGACAAAGAAAAATACAAGAAGTCTATAGCTAAAGGGAGAATAGAGAGGGACTTCTAGGTCTGCGTACGCGGCAGATATACCTCGACGTCTCTGGGTCGCCTCGCCTCACAGATAGTATGGCTGAGTAGAAGATCCTGGATCTGCACACGAAAAACATGTGCAGGAAAGGGCATGAGTACACCACAGCGGTACCCAGTAAGTGCCAAGCCTAACCTCGGTCGAGTAGTAATGAGGAAGGTCAGGGCCCTACTGGTCATATATATAATAAGGTAAAACAGTATAAAACGTGATAGCTTAATTAAAGAAACTAACGGTCAAATAAAAATGAAATCTCAGAAAGGAAATAACTCAGTAAGCAGTGATAGCAACAGGGGATCTCCCAAGATAACGTCACGTAGTCCCAAACATAAATGTGCGGAGGATCTCCCGGGATACCGTCCCGTAGTCCAAAAGCAAATAACCAGTACAAGGGGATCTCCCGGGATACCGTCCCGTAGTCCCAAATATAAATGTGCAGGGGGGATCTCTCGGAATACCGATCCGTAGTCCCAAAGTAAACATGCAGGGGGATCTACGGGATACCGTCCCAAAGTAAACACACAATAGGCTCAAGAAATAAATCTACAATTCTATTCAAGTTTGTACCAAGAAACAGGAAATTCTACTCTAAATATGCTACACAAAATCCAAGTAAGCAGTTAAAGCAGATAAGACAGTTAAGTCACATAAGCATGCTTTCCTAAGCCTAACAGGAAACTTCAAATTCAAGTATTGCTCAATTAAAAGAAGACACAGATATTTACTTAATGAAAACAGGGTTTTTCAACAATTAACACGTGTACGCACTCGTCACCTCATGTACACGGCATTCATATAATCAACAGTACCAAAATCCTAAGGGGAGTTCCCCCACACAAGGTTAGGCAAGCCACTTACCTCGAACCAAGCTCAATCAATCCAAAATCACGCTCTTGCCACGAGTATCCAACTGCGAGTGGCCCAAATCTAATCAAATCAATTTCATAATGTAAATATAACTACAAACAACGAGTTTAGCTAAAGGAATCGAAGCTAAAGCAAGAAAATAGAAAAACGCCCAAAAATCCTCCCCGGGCCCTCGCCTCGAAATCGGGTAAAAATTATGAATTATGAACACCCATTCACTCACGAGTCTAATCATACCAAATCACTCAAATCCAATGCCAAAATCTCGATCAAAATCCCAAAATTCGGCTCTAAGAACTTTTCTCAATCTTTCCCAATTTTTCACCCCAAATCTAAAATAAAATGATAAAACTAACAATAGATTAATGGGATATAATAAAAAAGGAGTTAGGAATTATTACCCACTGATTTTCTCTTCAAAAGCCACACAAAATCGCCTTGTCCCGAGCTCAAAATCGAATTTGATGTTATGAGCTTCAAACCCTCGAATTTCATATTTCTGCCCAGCGATTTCCACTTTTGCGGTCATGGGGTCACATCTGCGGTCCCGCACCGACAGAAAAAGCATCGCAGGTGCGAAATCCACTTATCCGGGCTAGGGCCGCATCTGCGGTCACTGGGCCGCATTTGCGGTACCGCTTCTGCGGTTCCCCAGCCGCATCTGCGCTCCCTGCACTACAAAAAAACTGGAATTAGTTGTGAACGCCGTCGCTAAAACGCTCATAGCTAGCATAATTTCTTGATAATCCGTTGCTAATCCGTTGCTAAATGAGATTAGCGACGGAATTTTCTGTTTAGCTGTAGAATTTGTCTGTCGCTAAAACCTGATTTTTTAGTAGTGCTGGAGCACCAAGCCAAACCCGCTTCTGCGGTTACTTAGCCGCCTTTGCGGCGCCGCACCTGCGGTCCTACATACGCAGGTGTGGTTATAGCAGGTTCAGCAACATCAGCAATTGCCTAAATCCAAATCAACTTCCGTTAAGCATCCGAAACTCATCTGAGGCCCCCGGGACCTCAACCAAACATGCCAACCAATCCTAAAATTCATACGAACTTAGTCCAACTCTCAAATCACATCAAACAACGCTAAAACCACAAATCACCCTCCAGTCCAAGCCTAAAGAACTTGAAATTTCAAGAATCCTACAACCGATGCCGAAACCAACCAAACCATGTCCGATTAATTTTGCACACAAGTCATAGTGCCGGGTCTTATTTACTGGTTATTGTTTTACTTTTTTTTCTATTTTTCCTATTCTTGTGATACTGTTTTTTTCCAAAGTTTTTGTTAATGCTACTGATATATTGCCTCTTTTCATCTTCTTGAGCCGAGGATCAAACGGAAACAGTCTCCCTACTCCCTCGGGATAGGAGTAAGGTCTGCGTACATACTATCCTCTCCATACCCTACTAGTGGAAGTGGTTGTTGTTGTAATTCAACCCCTCCTCTTTTACTACTTTAAGTTTGTAACGTAATAATGTGTTTATAAGATAACCTGCGGGTTTCATCTTAAAAAGAAGGAATGGATTGTTAGCCCTATGATGGCAAAACTGAAGGAATACAATAATCAAATTTACTTGAGTTTGTGATATATGTAATATTGTATGGTTATGTTAGTTATTCTTATTAAATATTATTATATTTTTATTGTTACTTAAATTTTATTATATTGTATTGTTAAATTTGTTGTTACGTAAAGAGCAATTATTTTTTGTAACAACTAATTTGGTGTGATCGTCTCGTTACTTTATTTTCTTTTCCACTATGTTTTTACTTATTATTTTATAATTCTATGTCGAGATTACGAGTGAGGAGAGCTCTGAATCACCTCCAATGGAGGACACAGAAGCTTCTCGAAGAGAGAGAAGAAGAAGAGCTGCTAAAGAGCTGTTAAAATCGGTTAAACTGAAAAGTGATCACTAATTACTAAAATGTCCAACACTGTTTAATATATATAGCAATGCTAATCAGTAGCTAAAAGGTGCTGACTCAGCACTATTACAAGAATAAATATGATACGCATTACTAATTCAATACTATATTCTTAATACCCCCCTCAAGTTGGATGTGAGGAAGTCATACCCAACTTGCCAAGTACAGAGCAGTGTTTGATCCCAGTGAGAGCCTTAGTGAGCACATCTGCAAGTTGCTGGCCTGTACCAATGTGATGTAGTGAGATGAGCCCCTCCTGAAGTTTGGTACGCACAAAGTGGCAATAGACCTCAATATGCTTAGTCCTCTCATGGAACACAGGGTATTTAGCAATGTGTAGAGCAGAAAGACTATCACAGTGCACAGGTATTGGCAAATTAACTGACACGGTAAGTTCTTCAAGCAGCCTGGACAACCAAACAAGTTCACCAACAACTTTTCTAAGAGCTCTATATTTTGCCTCTGCTGAAGAAAGAGATATGATTTCTTGTTTCTAGGATTTCCAACTAATGGGACATCCTCCCAGAAACACAACATACCTAGGCACTGATCTTCTGGAGTCAGGGCAGCTGCCCATCAGAATCACAATAGGCAGCTAGTGAAAGATCATCCTTATTGCTGAAATATAGGCCCAAAGTGGGATCTTTCTTCAAGTACCTTAGCATGTGATAAGCTGCCTTTAAGTGGGTCTCCCTAGGATCTTGCATAAACTGACTGAGATTTTGGACTCCATATGCTATGTCTAGTCTATTATTAGTGAGAAAGTTTAATTTGCCAATCAGTTTTCTGTAGAAAGTGGGGTCAGAAAATGGTGTTCCCTCTTTGGCTTTTAGTTTAACTGTGGAATCAAGGGGAGAAGTCAAGGATGGACAGTGAAGACATTCATAGTCCTTTAATAAGTCCAAGACAAACTTTCTTTGTGAAATGATGATGCCATCTGGTTTGTAGAGAATTTCCAGCCCTAGGAAGTAATGTAATTGTCCTAAATCTTTGATTCTGAACTTGTCATGTAAGAAGGCTTTAAGCTGATCAATTTCTTCAGAATCAGTTCCTGTGAGCAACACATCATCTACTACACTGCTATAAAGACAATGGAGGAATTCTGTTTTCTGTAGAACAAAGAATAGTCATGCATGGAGTGTGTATACCCTCTGAAATATAGGACCTCATTTAACTTATCATACCATTGTCTACTGGCTTGTTTTAACCCATAAAGGGACTTATTCAGCTTGCACACTAACTCTGGAGAATGCACTTCAAGGCCTGGAGGAGTCTACATATAGACCTCCTCATGCAAATCTCCATGGAGAAATGCATTATTCACATCTAGTTGTGAGATTTGCCATTTCTTCTTTGCTGCTATGGCAATGAGAGACCTGATAGTGGTCATCTTGACTACTGGAGAGAAAGTCTCTGTATAGTGTACCAGCCTGTTGGGTGTATCCTTTAACAACTAACCTTGCTTTGTACCTTTCTACACTACCATCTGCTCTATGCTTGACTTTGTACACCTAATAGGCTGCTTTCCCTTAGGTAAATGGACCAGTTCCCATGTCTTATTAGCATATAAAGTTTCAAATTCCTGTGTCATGGCGTTCTGCCAGGCAGGATATACAGCAGCTTCTTCATATGAAGTTGGTTCTCTATCATTGCAAATATGCTCTATAATGTGCTGACTGTCAGGATGTAGGGCATCAGAAATAAGGTGATTGTTGTGGGAGAACATGGCATGTAGGGAGAAGTTAGTGTTGGATTTCAGATTTGGTATCTTGTAAACATAGTCATTCAGATATGAAGGTAGTTTATGTTCACTATTGGATCTTCTAAAACCTAGTGGTTCTGCTAGTGACTATTGGGGTGAGACCATGTCTTGTGATTGTTCTACTTGAACTTGTGGTTCATGTACAGAAGTTACATGTGAGAGAGTAACAGGTAGTGTATTAGGGCTTGAAGAATTGGTGTTTTCCTGACTACTGGTGTTGTCACTGATGCTGTGAGACACATGAGTATTAGTGTGATTAGGTGGATTCTCAGTAAATGGTGCACTAGGAAAACAAATGGAATGTCAGATATTGTGGAGTTAAAAGTGAAGGGAAAGACTGAGTCATAGAAAGAAACATCTCTGGAAATGTGTATTTTCTTAGTGGCCAGACTTAGCACCTTGTACTCCTTTGTGCCAAAGGGATATCCTACAAATACATGTGGAGTGGTTCTTGGTTCAAATTTATCTCTGAGAAGCTTTGGCACAGTAGGGTAACATAGACACCCAAAACTCCTCAAGTGAGAGTAATTGGGCTTCCTTCTATATAGAAGTTCAAAAGGGCATTTGTTCTTTAGGGGGACAGTTGGAAGTCTGTTGATTAGGTATGTTGCTGTAAGAATACACTCTCCCCAATGTTTCAATGGTAATTTGGATTGAAAAAGCAGTGCTCTGGCTACTTCAAGGAGATATTTATGTTTCTTTTCCACCACCCCATTCTGTTGTGGTGTGTAAGGACAAGACTTTTGGTGGTTAATTCATTTGGACTGAAAGAAAGAGGCTGCCTCATTGCTGGTGAATTCTAAACCATTATCAGATCTTATACATTTGACAGTGTTTTGAATTGATTTTCCACCATGGTTGCAAAAGCCTTTATTATTTGTAGGGCATTGCTTTTGCAGCTTAGGAGATGTGTCCAAGTGGACCTACTGTAGTCATCTACCAGAGTTAGAAGGTATTTGAAATTATTGTGTGTGTTCACATGATAGGGTTCCCACAAATCCACTTGGAGTACTTCAAAGATTTCAGTAGTTTCAGTTGTTCTTTGGGGAAAAAGAGAAGCTAAATTGACTGGCCATGGGGCAGATGTTGCATATGAAAGGTTGTTTAATAGAAAAGGTTGCAGGTATAGTAGGAATCCCTCTCATTTTACTAAAGGGTACATGACCAAATCTGAAGTGCCACAACATATCTACATTAACAGCAGGAGATGAATCAGAAAACAACCAGAATCACTGTCTTTATTTTTGTTGTTGCAGATGGAACTATTTACAAGTGGAAGTGATTTGTAAGAATGGGATAGACAGTGCACAGTATTTACATCATCAGTATGAATAGAAAAACAAGAAGAATCACAGCTTTGTTTGAGACTACCTTTCTTCAGGCACTTGGAACAGAGGAAGTAAAATCCATCCAACAACTTACCAATCTCCATAGGCCTCTTCAGTGAAAGGGCCTGCAGTAGACAGGAAGTGTCTGAGAATGATGCAATGCATTTTAGATAAACTGCTAGGGAACTAATGGACACTAGGTTAAATTTGAAGGATGGAATGAACAAGACTCTATGTAGGACAATTTCAGGAGTTAGGAATACATTTCCAACTTCAGTTACTTTGACTTTGTAACCATTTGGAAGTTTAACCAATAGAGGATATGGTAGGTTTACTATGTCTTGCAAGTGAGTTTATTAAAAGTCATATGGTGTGATGCCCCGGAATCTAATATCCATAAGTCAGCCTTTGCACTAAAACACTTGCATGATTGATTATCAAAATCAATTGAAGAAGTGCAAGCAATCATACCTGCAAAACTCATTGATGCTCCACTAATCAAGTTTGCACTAGCTGAACTCTCTCCAATGTTTCCTGTCTGAAAGTGTTGCAACAGGATAACAATTTGTCCATACTGCTCCTTTGTAAGACTGACATTCTGACCTTGACTTTAACCTTGAAGCTCCAGCTTTTCTCCTTCTTCTACATTTGTGACTGCATTTGCCATGACATTTCTTCCCTTGTTTAACCTTGTGTTGTTATTGTACCCTTGTGTACCTTGTCTGTATTGTTGTTGTGGTCCTTGATTGAAACCTTGAGGATATCCATGGAGCTTGTAGCACTTGTCCTTAGTGTGACCTTGTCGTTTGCAATAATCACAAAATGGTCGAGGTCTATTGTTTGCAGCTTGATTTCCAGTTCCAGAATGTAGTTAACTTGATTTCCTGTTCCAGTTGAATAGTTTGTCTTGAAATTTTTTCCTCCTAGGTTGACATTTAGTGCTGTGGAATCGATATTCCGTTGGTTCATTGGCCTAAATTCTCTCTGTTTCTCCTCCTGTATTAGGAGAGCAAATGCATGTGCCATGTTTGGCAAGTGATTCATCATAGGCATGCTTCCTCGAACAACTGTATACACTTCATTGAGCCCCATTAAGAACTGTATCAACCTCATATCTTGTTCTGTCTTATGCAAGTTTTCTTTCGCTCCACAAGTACATACACAGCTGCAATGAGCTTTGACACTGAGAGTACTCAATTCTTCCCAGAGTTTCTTCATCTTCGTGTAGTAGCCGATGATATCAAGCACGCCCTGACTTAGATCGTTGATTTCTTTCTGAATTTGGTACAACTTAGCCCCGTTCATCTGATCATATCGATCCTCAAGCTCCTTCCACAATTCAACGGAATCGCTTACATACTCAGCACTGTCAGCTATGTCTTTTGACAAGGAGTTTAAGATCCACGAGGTGACCATATCATCGCACCTTTCCCATTGACGAAAGAGTGGAGACGTTACATCAGGTTTTCTACTATTTCCATTAATGAAGCTAACTTGTTCTTCACTGAAAGAGCTCTGAGCACACTCCTCCTCCAGGAACGATATCTGATTCCATCAAAAGGAACCGGAACCAGAGTGGATCCCGGGCTATCGGAAGGGTGTATGTAAAGAGGGTTACCAGCATCGATTGCCGTCTGTGTTGCCGCCACCGCTGTGGTTGCTTCATCAGTCTGATCTGTAACCGCCATGGAAATTTTATGAGAGATTCGTGAAAAATAGTTGAATCAGTCTTCCTACAGTTGAGATTTCTTCTGTTCGTCGACGAATCGTCACTGCATATGTCCGATTCAAGTTTTCCCCAAGTTGTGATCGATGAAGAAAGTCAAATGAAACCCTAGATCACTTTGATGATAAAAAACAGTAGAGAGAGATGAAGCGTGGTCGTTGATCGGACCTCCGCTCTGATACCATGTCGAGATTACGAGTGAGGAGAGCTCTGAATCACCTCCAATGGAGGACACAAAAGCTTCTCGAAGAGAGAGAAGAAGAAGAGCTGCTAAAGAGCTGTTAAAGTCGGTTAAACTGAAAAATGATCATTAATTGCTAAAATGTCCAACACTGTTCAATATATACAGCAACGCTAATCACTAGATAAAAGGTGCTGACTTAGCACTATTACAAGAATAAATATGATACACATTACTAATTCAATACTATATTCTTAATATTCTGTTATACCTTTTATCCTATTTTTGTTAACCCTAGCTCGCACTTTTTTTTTTCTTCCTAATATTGAATAATTCTTCCTGGTTCGTGATGTTGCTTCTCAATGTCTGCCTTTTCCTACAAAACGTCATTACCATTCTTTAATGTTGAACCACATATCATAACATAATTACTCATATTATTTTATACTTAGTCCGTGATTTCATTTTTCTCCTTTTCTTTATGCTTTACTGTTTTTTTTCCGTTGTAATGATTACTTAAGATAATTACTCATATTATTTTTGTTTTACTTATGAATCTGTTTGGCTTAAAAGGTTAACAAACAGTATTTAAGCAAATCAATCAAATATATGTAGAAGAGGTAAATCGTAATCAAAGATAATCGACACTAGAGTATGAGTAATCCTTTGTGGTTTGATGATTTGGAGCAGTTAAAGGATAAAGTTGCGTGATAATGGTACAAAGATCCGAGGTATCCATTTATCAGAGAGAGAGAGAGATAGAAATTGAGACAGAGAGATAGAGAGAGTAAGTAGAAATGTTACTGATCAAAAATCCCCCCTTTCACACAGTTGGGAACCCCCCTTATATAGCGGAGGGATTTCCCCTTTTTTCCTATTTACGATATAAAGATAAAATATATAAACTAAAGATAAAGTGCATATTACAAAGGGGCCGACGTGATTACATGGTCGTCCCTTGGGCCCGACCTTTGTCCACACGACAGGTCGTGTCCATTTTGAGGACGGGGTTGGTCAAACTCGACCCTATACAGTTAGTCCCTCCGCTCGTCGGGGTCGCAGTTCGATGCGTCCTTGATGGGCGGAATTGATGCCCTCATTCTTTAGGGAGTTTGACCCCGCCAGGGGACCGTGACGTGACATATAGGAGGCAGTCATCATGACAGTCAGGCCGTCAAGGCGTGGCGCCTTCCCTGATATGACGTCGACAACCTGCAGATGTCATCATTACGCATATTCTCGAGGTAGGAACTCAGCAATTCCGGCGCTTGGTTTCCCTTGCTGGTTCAAATTCTGACTCTTCGATTCTTGCGCTTCCCAATCCTTATAAATAGGGGAGGGGTTTAACTTAACCGGAACTTTTGACTACTTACACTCCCTTCCGAGGATATATTTCCTTTTTCCGGTGCGTTTTTCTTGAGCGAGAATCCCCTTCCCTATATCGTGCATAGATATTCCTCCGTTATTACCACCATGCCTAAACCTTGCCGCAGCGACGAGATGATTCCGGCAGCTGCACCATTGAATCCGCCCTCGCCTTTTGATGACGGTGCGGCGGAGGGAGAAGAGGATATGAGTCCTCTGACCGTGGAGGCGCTGCTGCCTCAACGCACCTCATCACAGAATGATTTTAGTAAGGATTCCTCCACTCCGGTCCCTAAGATTTGCAAGTCGTTGCAGAACCATCTGGATGATCTCCACGTTAAGTATAATGTACCGGCATACGTAGAGATGATTTCGGCCGGGGAGGATCGTGTGACCGTTCACAGGCCGGGATTTTGCGCCTTTTATGAATACCCGTTCACGATTGGCTACAACCTTCCCCTCTTTCCATTGGCAAAGGAGTTTTGCCAGTTTTATAATGTCTGCCCGGCTCAGCTTACGCCGTACACGCTGAAGATGCTCCGGCTGTTAACTACGTATGCGGAGTTGGCGGGGTGTAGCGTTACGGTCCAACACCTCTTGCAGCTGTTCAGTGCCTGTTATATGAGGAGGACCATGGTACATTTACAGGGTCGTGGTACGAGGGGGTTGGTGGTTAATACTGACGACCGGTCCAGCCGCGGGTTTTGGCATAGGTACTTTTTCATCAGGACCGAGCACCTGGTCTCCAATCCCATCGGGTTCCCGGAGAGGTGGAATCCAAAACATAAGTATCTCAGTCCGTTACGTATTTTTATTTTCCACCGCTGCTGTTCTAACCCTTTATGTTGCAGCTATGGCTCATCCACCCCGACCTGTTGCCAACCTTAGGGGATAGGTCGCTGGTTTGCTACCCCACGCGGAGGGGACCCGTACTTGGCCAGCTTTCATGGAGCTCTACGGCCCAAAAGTCTCTTCAGGTAAACTTCTGATTTCTGTCGTGCATAGTTCGTGATTTCGCCCACTCGTCCCCTCTTTACGTATACTTTTCCTTTTGCAACAGGTCGTGGGGCTTCGAGGAAAAAGGCGGCGCCCCCTGTTTTAACGCGAGCTAATGCCGCCTCAGACGACCGAGACATACTGGTCGAGCCCTCTCGAGGGGATCCTTCTTCTACCCCTTTGCAAGGGGCTACCTCTGCGACCATGGTGGTGTGGGGGCCGACGCCATTGGCACCGGCCCCTCACCCAGCGGACGAACCTTCTGGTGGCGAGGAGTCGCCAGAGAGGAAACGGAGGAGGCTCGAGAAGGGCAAGGCAGTGGCGACTGAAGATAGGAGTGAGGTGCTTCAGCCTCGGCCAACTCCTAGGCGCGTGTTCATGGCCGACGCCATTCTTTCGGGGAGGTCAGCTCAACGAGGGGATACCACTCTAAGTGTTAGCCCTGCACGGGTTGTCGGGGGACGTCCATCGACCAACGTTGAGGGGCCCAGTGGTGTGGCAGAAGGGTCAGAATCTGACATCGCTCAGGAAGATGTCAACGAGTTTGTGGACGGCCTGACCCATGTAGAGATGACGACGGAAGGTTTTGACCGTCGCATTACAATTCCGGCGACTTTCAATCTTCTGTCGAATAGTGAGCAGGCCGCCTCGGCCTTTACTTTGCTGTGTGCTGCTCCTGAAAGCAGGACGCTCAGTACGGTAGGCGACGTGGAGCTGTCCTGCAGGGTGTCGGGCATGGCTTTACAGGTACTTTTTATTCCCTTACTTTCGTGTTATTGTCGGGCGGGTTTGGGGTGTGTTCGCTCACTTTTTCTCGTTTACAGACCCTTGTACTGGAGGTGGAGAGGGGACGTCGTGAGCGGAAGCGGACTGCCCTCTTTAAGAAGATGTTAAAGAAATATAAGAAGTACCGCTCAAAACATCAAGCGGAGGCTGGTAGGGGGCAGTCCCAGTCGGAGCGCAGGGGAGCCGAACTGGAGGAGGCGGACAGCGAGCTGATGAGGGTTGTAGCCCGCAACAGCGAGTTAGAGGAGCTCCTCAAATCCAAAGATGACGAGCTCGAATTGAGCCGGGGGGTGGCGGCGGAGAACGCCGAATTGCAACGGAGAGTGGCGGAGCTGACTGCTGAGCTTGATGCCAAGGCGGCGGAGATTCACAGGCTTTCACGACCTTCTGCTTCCCGCCCTTTGCCTGTACAGATTGCGCGTCGTAATGCACATGAGATGTGGATTTTTGCAGAAACCAAGGTCGATGTGTACAGAGAGCTTCATGCTGCGGGCCGGGCTACCGAGGAAGAAGTCCAGAGACGAAGGGACGAGGCTCGTGCCGCTCGTGAAGTGTGCGGTTACGATTCCGACTCTCCCGATGGGGGCGGGCTTGCTTCCGACGATATCAACCATCTTGAATCCGGTTCGTGGTATAGTGATGTCTACCATTCGGGGGATGATGGGCAATCTTGACCGTATGTATATGTACGTTTTTTGTTTGCACAGTGTATTACGACCCGCTCGTGGGGGTGAATGTAAATGTGATTTTTGTTGTAATATAATTTTTCCTTTATTGTCTGTTTGTTCGTCACATTGTTTAGTTTTGGTAGAGCCTTTCATTTGTCGAGTTGTCGTACCGTGGTTCCACTGGGGTCGACCTGATATCGCTGGCCTTAGCCGTCAGGATGCTACTGTCTTCTGTCGAAGTAATGTCCGTCGAAGTTCGAACGAGGTCGAAGCTCGAGTGGGGTCGAACTACACTATTTTGATGGCGAAGGCACTTAGCCTAAGTCCCAGTTCGAGCGAGGTCGAACTGCACTATTTTAATGGCGAAGGCACTTAGCCTGAGTCCCAGTTCGAGCGAGGTCGAACTGCACTATTTTAATGGCGAAGGCACTTAGCCTGAGTCCCAGTTCGAGCGGGGTCGAACTGCACTATTTTAATGGCGAAGGCACTTAGCCTGAGTCCCAGTTCGAGCGAGGTCGAACTGCACTATTTTAATGGCGAAGGCACTTAGCCTGAGTCCCAGTTCGAGCGAGGTCGAACTGCACTATTTTAATGGCGAAGGCACTTATCCTGAGTCCCAATTCGAGCGAGGTCGAACTGGTGTCGACTGTTTTCTTGTTTGCATAATGGAGATCTTGTTCATACAATGGAGATCTTTATTCATTCAATGGAGAATTGTATTCATACAGTGGAGAATTCTATTCATACAATGGAGAACGGCGGAGATACTAGGGTAGTCCCTTCACCATGTTGGCCTACGTGGTGAACTCGTGCTTCTTGTTCCACCGTGCGTCCCCTTCGTCGCCTCGTTAAAAACCTTCCCGAGAAAACTCAATTGGGACAAAACTCGGGTAAGGGAAAAAGAGTACGACTCAGGAGACACCTTTCAGAAGTGGAAGTGCTTGAGATAGGCGATGTTCCAATTGTTTTGGAGTAACTTTCCCTCCATCGTTTCTAGTTAGAATGCTCCTTTGCTAGCTGCCGCCGTAATTTTGTATGGCCCGTCCCAGTTGGTCCCTAACTTTCCTTCGTTCGGATCTTTCGATGCTAGTGTTTTGGCTTTGAGAACATAGTCGCCGACTTTAAGCGGTCTCACCCTGGCTTTCCTGTTGTAACATCTTTCCGCTTGTTGTTTNACGGACGACGGACGGTTACGACTCGACTACTTATTTAAGTGGACGAAGGCTACTTACGCCGAGTCCTAGTTCGAGCGAGGTCGAACTGGTGTCAACTGTTTTCTTGTTTGCGTAATGGAGATCATGTTCATACAATGGAGATCTTTATTCATTCAATGGAGAATTCTATTCATACAGAAGAGAATTCTATTCATACAATGGAGAACAACGGGGATACTAGGGTAGTCCCTTCACCATGTTGGCCCACGTGGTGAACTCGTGCTTCTTGTTCCACCGGGTGTCCCCTTCGTCGCCTCGTTAAAAACCTTCCCGAGAAAACCCAATTGGGACAAAACTCGGGTAAGGAAAAAAGAGTACGACTCGGGAGACACCTTTCAGAAGTGGAATTGCTTGAGATGGGCGATGTTCCAATTGTTTCAGAGTAACTTTGCCTCCATCGTTTCTAGTTGGAATGCTCCTTTGCTAGTTGCCGCTGTAATTTTGTATGGCCCGTCCCAGTTGGTCCCTAACTTTCCTTCGTTCGGATCTTTCGATGCCAGTGTTTTGGCTTTGAGAACATAGTCGCCAATTTTAAGCGGTCTCACCCTGGCTTTCCTGTTGTAATATCTTTTCGCTTGTTGTTTTTGGGCGGCCATTCGTATGTGGGCCATGTCTCTTCGTTCCTCGACCTCGTCCAGGTCTTGTAACCTGCTGGCGTCGTTGTCTGCTCCACTGGTGTGTGAGTATCTCAGACTGGGTTCTCCGATCTCGACGGGTATGACAGCATCGGTTCCATAGACCAATGAATAAGGTGTCTCCCCCGTGCTGGATTTGGGCGTAGTCCGGTATGCCCATAATACCTCGGGTAATAACTCGGGCCACAGCCCTTTGGCTTCTTCGAGCTTCTTCTTTAATATGTTCAGTATTGTTTTGTTTGAAGATTCGGCTTGACCGTTAGCAGCGGGATGATACGGGGTGGAGAGTATCCGCTTGATGTGCCACTTCTCGAAGAATTCGGTAGTCTTTTTGCCGATGAACTGGGGTCCGTTGTCGCAGCTGACCTCTTTGGGGATGCCGAAACGGCATATGATATTTTTCCATATGAATGCGATTACCTCTTGCTCGCGTATTTGCGCGTACGCACCTGCTTCGATCCATTTAGAAAAATAGTCAGTTAAAACTAACAGAAAGCGTACCTTTCCTCGTCCAGCTGGTAGGGGGCCGATTATGTCCATCCCCTATTTTATGAACGGGGCGAAGTGACTGAGTGGAGGAGTTCTCCTGCCTGGTGTATCATAGGGGCAAACTTCTAGCATTGTTCGCATCTTCGGACGTAGTCCGCTGCCTCTTTCTTCATGGTGGGCCAGTAGTAACCGGCGCGTATGAGGCACCGGACAAGAGCGCGGTTCCCCGTATAGGCGCCACAATGGCCTTCATGCACTTCTTCCAAAACTTGCCTCGTTTGGTGTGGCCCGAGACATTTAGCAATGGGACCACCGAACGTTCTCTTGTAGAGCTCGTGGTTTATGAGGCTGTAGCGGGCTGCTTGTACCCGAAGTTTCTTGGCTTCCTTTTTGTCGTGCGGGAGTGTCCCGTCCTACAGGTAGGATACAAACTGGATGCGCCAGTCCCAAGTTAAGCTTAATGAGAGTACCTCGACATGGTCGGCGGCGATGGAGGAGAGGACACGTTCTCTTTGTTGATATTTTTGGTGGCTGCGGCTAGTTTTGCTAGGCTGTCCGCCTCGATGTTCTGTCCCCGGGGAATCTGCTCGAAGCGACATTCGTCGAACTTCATCATCAGCTTGCGGATTTCTGACTGGTATTTTTGTAGCCTTTGTTCCTTAATTTGGTAGGTTCCGGTGACCTGGTTTACCACGAGTTGGGAGTCGCAATGGAGGATGACCCGTCGGGCTCCGTATTTGATGGCCAGCTTCATACCTGCAATTACAGCCTCATACTCGGCTTCGTTGTTAGTCATTTCGGGGCATCGTACGGACTGGCGAATTACTTCTCCCGTGGGGACTTCGAGGACGAGTCCCAGTCCTGATCCCGAGGCGTTTGCGGCGCCATCGGTGTAGAGGATCCAGAGGTCGGTGTTTGCAGAGGCGCGGAGGGCCTCTTGTTCCACCTCTGGCAAGATTCCCGTGCTGAAGTCGGCGACGAAGTCGGCAAGTACCTGCGACTTGATGGCGGTTCTCGGGTGATAGGTTATGTCATGCTTGCTGAGCTCTATGGCCCATTTGGCGAGCCTTCCTGAGAGTTCAGGTTTGTGTAGGATGCCCCTTAGGGGGAAGGTTGTTATCACCTTTATGGGGTGGCACTGAAAGTAGGGTCTAAGCTTTCGTGAAGCTACGACTAATGCCAAAGCCAACTTCTCGAGGTGCGGATACCTCGTTTCGGCATCTATCAGAGTTTTGCTGATATAGTAAATCGGGATTGCGTACCTTTGCTTTCGCGAACTAGGACGGCGCTGACGGCGACTTCTGACACCGCCAGATAGACGAGCAGGCATTCGCCGGGATCTGCTTTGACGAGCAAGGGTGGTGAAGATAGATATTCCTTCAGTTTCCTTAATGCTTCGACGCATTCTTCGTCCCATTGCAACCCTCGATCTTTCCTCAGTACATTAAAGAATTTGTGGCACCTGTCCGAGGATCGCGAGATGAATCTTGACAGAGCGGCTATTCGCCCGGTTAGTTTCTGCACCTGCTTCTTGCTATTCAGGGTTTCTGGTATCGTCTCTATGGCCTTGATCTGGTCTGGATTGACTTCGATACCTCGCTGGGATACGAGAAAACCCAGGAACTTTCCGGAAGACACGCCGAAAGCACATTTTTCTGGGTTTAGCTTCATCCCGTATCGTCTTAGTATCTCAAAGGCTTGTTTTAAATGGTCGATGTGATCCTCCTTTTTAGCCGACTTTACTAGCATGTCGTCGATGTAGACCTCCATTGTCTTGCCGAGCTGTTCCTTGAACATCTTGGTGACCAGCCTTTGGTATGTTGCGCCGGCGTTTTTGAGCCCGAAGGGCATCACCTTGTAGCAGTAAGTCCCTTGGTGGGTGATAAAAGTCATTTTTTCCTGGTCCTCATCGGCCATCAGGATCTGGTTGTAACCAGAATAGGCATCCAAAAAGCTTAGCAGCTCGTGTCCGGCTGTTGCGTCTATCAGCTGATCGATGTGAGGTAATGGGAAGGAGTCCTTTGGGCATGCTTTGTTCAAGTCAGTGAAATCCACGCACATCCTCCATTTCCCGCTTTTCTTTTTGACCATGACCACGTTGGCGACCCACTGGGGGTACTTCGATTCTCTGATGGACCCGTTGGCTAGTAGCTTATCTACTTCTTCGCTGACTGCCTCATTGATTGCGGCGTTGAACTTTCTCCTTACCTGCCGCACGGGCGGATAGAGTGGGTCGACGTTGAGTTTGTGAGTGGCGATGTCTTTTGATATCCCTGGCATGTCAGAATGGGAGAAGGCGAACAGACCTGCATGGTTAGTTAAGAATTCATGGTACTTACCTGGGTCGGAGAGGTTATGCCCGATGTAGGCTTTTTTCGAACTGTCGGTACTGTCCAACATGACAGGGTCGAGGTCCTCAACTGTTGCTTTGCAGGCTTCCACGATATCGGGGTCCCTGATGCCTTCCGTTGTCGGGGTGAATTTGGTCCCCGACATGGCTGATTGCTATGCTTCCGCACTTGCCCCTTTCAGTTGCTTGGTGTGGGTGCAATCTTGGGCGATTCGGTAACATTCTTGGGCGGTGCGTGGCTCGCCTCGGATACTGAATATTCCCCATGGGGTGGGAAACATGATTACCTGATAGAGGCTCGATGGGACGGCTCGCATGGCGTGTATCCATGGACGTCCTATGATGACGTTGTAAGCTGTTTCCTGGTTCATGATGTGGAAGGTGGTGTCCAGCGTGACTCCTCCCGCCAGGACCGGCAGTGATATCTCTCCGGAGGTGCGTTCTACTGCATTGTTAAAACCCGTTAGTGTTATGCAACGCGGTATTACTTTATCCTCAAGCCTCATTTGCGTGAGGACTCTCGGATGGATAATACACGCGCCGCTTCCGTCGTCTACCATAATTCTCTTTACATCAGTATCAGCAATGCGTAAGGTTATGACTAAAGCATCATAGTGAGGGAAAGACAAACCGTCGGCATCAGACTTATCGAAGGTGATACTATCTTCGAAGTCATCATACCGTTCGTGAGCGATTGTGCGCTTCAGTTTGTGCGTGGTGGTGAACTTGACGTGGTTGATTGTCGAATTGTCACCGCCGCCGACAATCATCTGTATGGTTCGTGTCGGGGACGGCGGTTTTGGCGGCCCTTGAGATTGGTCGCGTCCCCTGGCGAAGTTGGCTCTCCCTTTGTCGCTGAGCAGCTCCTTCAGGTATCCCTGGTTCAGCATCCTGACTACTTCTTGTCGTAGGCCTATGCAGTCTTCGGTCCTGTGTCCCCGTTCCTGGTGGAACTCGCACAGGACGTTTGTTTTGCTCGCACTAGGATCTGATTTCATTTTTGGCGGCCAATGTACCTTCGGGCCTAGCTTCTCCAGTGCGTATACTATCTCTGAGGGTGAGACACAAAAGTTATGAGCGGATAATAACGGAGGCATACCTCTTTCATTCCGGAGCGTAGCAGTATGTCGTTGCAAGGCGTCCTGGTGTCTCGGAGGAGGCGGGTTAGGGGCTCTAACGTAGGGCTGATGCCTTTCTCTGTTAAACCGTGGGAGTGGGTCCCGTCGCCCGTTGTTGCATCGATCTCTCCTGGTTTTCGTCTGTACTGACGTTAGCCGCTGGGTCGGACCGTTAAGGTCGTCCTCGTCTGCCCTTACCTCTGCACAGTTGGCGTTGTGGATCTCCTCCCACGTTGTGGGGGGATACTTCATGAGTCGGCTGAGTAGTTTCTTGGTTGCTTTTGACCCGTCTCTGCTCAAACCGTTTTGGAAGGCGGCAACTGCCATTCCCTCCGATACGTTAGGCAGGCTCATTCTTACTCTGTTGAATCGTGCCAGGAAGTCCCAGAGCCCTTCGCCTGTCGTTTGCCTGATCGCAAATATGTCGTTAACCCTTGGTTCGGCCTTCTTTGCTCCCGCATGGGCGGTACCGAATTTGTCCGCCATCTCCTCGAACGTTGATATCGACCTAGCCGGCAGTTGCGAATACCATGTTAGTGCCCCTCCGGTCAGGGTTTCTCCGAACTTTTTCAGCAGCACGGACGACACCTGCTCCTTTGACAGGTCATTTCCTTTCACAGCGGTTACGTAGTGGATCAGATGATCTTCTGGGTCCGTGGTCCCATCATATATTCTCAAATATGGGGGCATCTTGAAGATTTTTGGGATCGGATGAGGGGCGGCTTCCTCGCTGTACGGTTTCTCGACGAAACGTCCTACGTCGCGTTTCGGCAGCAATTTTGGTGCACCGGGTATTTTGTCTACCCTTTCCTGGTGCTCTTTCATTTGGTCACGGAGTGCCTTATTCTCATTCTCCATTTCTTCCATTTTTCTTAGGATGGTTGCGAGCACATCGTTGCTTACGATGATGTCTGTATGAGCGCTGCTCGTCCGTATAGCACCTGGTTCGCCGGCGGCTGCGGTAGTCGCTGCCGCTGGCGAATCGGTGGGGTTTCCCGGAGACGGTTTCTCGAGCAGGCCGCTCAGGGTGTTTGTCAGCCACTCCTCCAGTAATTTTTTGACTACTGGGGCTGTTTCCTTTACTGCGGGTGTCGAAGTCCCCTTCTCATGCAAGATCGTTAGATCTTCGAGTGAGGAGGGCGATATATTTTCCTCCGGAAGACTGCTCGGTGTTGCGTTTGAAACATCTTCTCTATTGACCTCGTTGAGGGGACCCATCAGGTTGGTTGAGACATCGGCTATCATCTTTAGCTTAGATTCTCTGTCTGCCGTTTCTGGTTCTACTGAGTTTGGGGGATAATGATCGTTGTTTCTGATACTCTAGATGTGAACTATGACTTTTATTATCGAAATCCCCACAAACGGCGCCAAATTATTTGGCTTAAAAGGTTAACGAGCAGTGTTTAAGCAAATCAATCAAATATATGAGAAGAGGTAAATCATAATCAAAGATAATCGACACTAGAGTATGAGTAATCCTTTGTGGTTTGGTGATTCGGAGCAGTTAAAGGATAAAGTTGCGTGATGATGTTACAAAGATCCGAGGTATCCGTTTCCCAGAGAGAGAGAGAGATAGAAATTGAGACAGAGAGATAGAGAGAGTAAGTAGAAATGTTATTGATCAAAAATCCCCCCTTTTACACAGTTGGGAACCCCCCTTATATAGCGGAGGGATTTTTTCCTTTTTTCCTATTTACGATATAAAGATAAAATATATAAACTAAAGATAAAGTGCACGTTACAGAGGGGCCGACGTGATTACATGGTCGTCCCTTGGGCCCGACCTTTGTCCACACGACAGGTCGTGTCCATTTTGAGGACGGGGTTGGTCAAACTCGACCCTATACAGAATCCAGTGATAACTTTTAACTACTGTATTTTATCATAGTCGAATGTTAATATATGTACAAGATATAATTGGTGATAAATTAAGAAAAAAAAAGTTATTTTAAATTATTTTATGTGTGATTATTAATAAAATTAGTATTTACTGTTGATAAGAGGTTTTGGTGAACTTATCAATTGTTGTATAATACGACACTATCCAACATAAAGGTTTTGCTAAACACAATAAATGATACAATTTATTTAAATATATATTATACTCAAAAATACAATACAATACAATGATACATTATAAAACAAAAAACGAAAAACTTGATCACCTGATCAAAGTAAAGTGCAAATAAGTGACTGGTACGACGAAATAATAAAAGTATCTATGAAAAGAAAAGTATTAAATGAAGACAAACAGTGATGCTCCGAAGATCATCAAAGCAAGATCTTCCAATCTTATTTCTTTTGCAACCATAGCATCAGTATGCTCCACGTGGGGCGATGTATCCGCCGCCACCCGGTGATAACTCTCTCCACTTGACGGGTTATTTCCGCCAGTTGGAAGGTTATTAGATACCATAACTATCACACTTGGGATTACGCCACTTGGGGTGGTAGATCCCTCACTTGGCGTGGTAGATCCGCCACTTGCGGTGATATATCCGCCACTTGGAGTGGTAGACGATCTTTCACGTGGAGGGTTTCCAATGGGTGTGTCCTCAGTGGGGGGATTATCGTCTCCTTCACTTGGAGGAAACGGCCTTCTCATATATCCGTTAATCTGTTGATTGCGTTATATCCGCCACGTTCGTCACCATGTACTTCATTCTTGTTATCTGAATTCTGTGCTGCATGCATATATTAATTGTGAAATTTAAACAATCATATATGTGTCACCTATATAAATTGGAAACTTAGAAAACATGGAAATTAAATGTGGAAAATCAAAGCTTTATATGTACTAGCAGATAATGGGGTGTTTGACTAAGGTAAACTGGGTTATGAACACATTTTGGCTTATCTACGCATTTAGTAAACACCAAAAGTGCTTATAAGTTAAAATCAGTTATAAGTCATAAGTTGGTCACTCTCAACTTATGACTTTTCAGCTTATAAGCACTTTTAGTTTGACCAAGTCTTTTACTAGTTTATCCTTAATAATCTTTTTTAATTCCCAAAATACTTTTTCTCAAAATACATGTTTTAACTTTCTCTTTGTTCCATATTCGTTGTTCATCCTTTTCTTTACAAAAATACTTTTTAATTTATAATCTTTTATAAAATAAAAAAATTAAAGGTATTTTCATCATTTTAAAGAAAGAACAACTTATCATCACTTTTCTGCGAAACACATCAACTGCTTATTATCAGTTTCAGCACATCTATCCAAAAACGTAAATGCTTAATTAAAAATTCAGTTTCAGCACTTAAAAATGCTTTTCAGCACTTCAAGCTTATAAACAATTTACAATCCGCTAACCCAAATGGCTCAATGTCCTAAGAGACATCAATATAGACTGTAATATTCTGGAACAATCTTAGTTTACTAATATAATTTCTCAATTTGCTAAGAAAAAAAGAACGTTACATATATGCCAAATAATTATGAATCAATAATGAGAGGATACTTACAGTCCTCTTTTGAAGTGGTGAAAGTCTCAACCATCTCCTCAGCTACAACCTCAGAGCTTATCATTATAAAAATAGCCAATAAACACGGCCAAGAAACAAAAATGCCTTGGAATTCATTTTTTTTTTTTTTTTGTGTACCCTTATGATACTTGAAATTAAAGGATGGAGAAAATTTATACAATTTTGGGCTCTATTTATAGTAAGATTTTTAATGCATAAATAATTGAAGGGAAAGACATTACTTGGTCGTGAGGGAAACATACGGACGTAAGTTTATTGTATGGACCAAAAAATGAAGAACCTCATCTACAAGTGGCAAGTCGTCTCTAGTCAATATTGAATCAAACAATAAGGGTTCGTAGACTCGTAGCATTAACCTTTTTTTTAAAGCTTCAATACAACAGGGAAAAGAAAGTAAAGATCATTTTATTTTAAAGAAAAGGTTAATATTAAATATAGTCAAATTTTTCTATAACAGTCATCCTACTATAACAGCGTGTTTGGTTGGTTGTTATCTGTTGTATTGTATCGTATCGCTACTTTAAATTTAATTTGTTTTGATTGTTACTTAAATTTTATTGTATCGTATGGTTTAAATTTCGTTACGTAACGACTAAAAGTGTCACTTTATGGAATGAGTGATTTGGTGTGATCGCTTCATTTTCTTGTTTTTTTTCTCTCATTTTGTTATTTTTTTATTATTAAATAATCATATTTTATCCTTTGCCCTATCTTTTTATATAATAATATTACACTGCACCTTACTTTTTCTTTATAGTATTGCAAGTTTATTCTTCATTTATTGTTGGTGCATGACATTATGAAACGACGACAAATAATACAATCTATTCAAACATTGTATAAGGGCCAAGTTTTTTTTAATTTGGAGTTGATTTTTTATGTTATCTTATTTTATATATTTTCTATAACAACATTTCGTTTTAGCATCCAAAAACGGGACAAATCATTTTTTCATGTAGAGATGTTTGACTATATATATAATTAAGCATAGTTACAAAATACAGGGTCCTAACTGTTAAGTCATTAGCATTACAGCTATTACTGCTGCAATTTGTACTACATCTAAAGTCGCTTCAAGTCCTCGACGTTGGAACTATATATGTGACTGTGATTGGCGACAAGTTTGGATCAAATGGTTGAGAAAATTTTACTTGTCATTAATAACAAAAGTAAAAATTATTTATCTAAAATAATACAGCTATATAACACTGGAGTAATTTTTGGGACCTTAAATATTTCGAGGCCTAGACCAAATTCTTTAGGTATGTTTGGGGTAGACCTCCGGTAAACAATTATTCGCATTCAGTATTTACGTAAAATTAATAATGACATAATGTTTATATTATGTATACTCTTTTATCACATAACTATAGTTAAATAATGCATATTCTTACCTTATTTATTACTTAATCATGATAAAGTACATTAGTTTTGGTATAAAATATCCGGTGCAAATAAGTTTTTACAATATACACCCATTATAACATAATTTATCTATATATAGCTACGAAATATCATTCAATTAAAAACCGTAGCTAGTACTTACTAATACCACAAAATTTTGAATTTCCTGGCTATTTACAAAATCATAAAATTTCGTAGCTACGAAAATTGAATTGGCAAAGCAAATTCCTGATTTATGCTATAATTGCTAACTATCATAACAATAAATACTTAAATTGCTACAAATTTATTGCTACAATAAACTTTGATAGCTAATCATAAGTATTTGCCACGCGTTAAAAGTTTTGTAACAATAATAACCTTTTAGTACCAATAAATTATTTGAACAAAATAATGTAGCCAAATAAATATTGTTGCTTTAAGCTATAAAAGATCGTGGAAATAGTTGGCTTCATAGCTACAAATAATTGCCATGACGAAATGATACAGCCAAGGATTCAATGTTGTAACAAATTTTTGTAGCTAATCATGTGTTTTTGCAACGGAGTTGAAACTTATTGTAGCCAAAGAACCTTTTAACCACAATAAATTTCAGCCTAGTTAAATTATTGACGACTGCTAATTAATGTATCTCGTGATAAAATTATCTCCGTGTGACTTATAAGTTACAGGTTCAAGCTGTAGAAGTAGTTACTAATACTTGCATTAGGATCGGCTATCTACATCACACCCATTGCAGCTCTTCTCTGAATCTTGCATGAACACAGGATACCTTGCGCACTGCCCTTTTTAGTTCAAGATGCATGTGTTAAGCATATATCACATATGCCAATTAGTTTCGTTCCGAAAAATGAGATCATTAATTAATTGTTATACGTATATACATCGCATGAGCGTTAAGTCTAATATATTAGTTGTGCAATGATTTACTATGCTTTATTCTTGAGTAATATGGTAATGATACTGTAAAATATTACACACCCTTGATATTTGTACTAAACTATATCAACTAACCAAGGTTAATTGATTTAATATTGTAAGTAATATACATTATCTAACCATATTGAAGTGATAAAACTCTAAATGTAAACACATGTCATACAACTATTGTTTACTATAAAAATCTGGTACGAATAATTTATTACCGAATGACACTTCTTAGTTGTTTTATTTTGGCACTTTTCTTTATTGATTTTTGTTTTTCCAAGTCTTTTTCGTAATAATAGATTAACAGTTCATAGGTAGTGAATATTTTGATTAATTTGGTTATGTTATAAATAGAATTTTATTTATGGTGAATGTCTATATTTAGAGAGATTCTAGGGTTCATTACTTGGTGGCTAAGTCACCCTCTCCCTATAAATAGAGGGTTCTATTCTATTGTAATTCATCCAATATCAATAAGAATTCTCTCTACCTACTTTTCTCTGCAATACTCTTCTTTCTTCTTTTATTATTTCATAACACGTTATCAGCACGAGACTCTAAGCAATTGAGTAGAAGCTTTGGGATTGAGCATAATGATTGTCAATTATTCTATGAACTTCCTTCATAATTAAATTCTGGATTTAAGGTAAGTATTTTACTTTATTTTTCAATTTTAAATTCTTGAAATTCTATAATTTGATTTTATATACAAGCAAAGATGATAAATTTTGTTTGCAACTCTAATGGAGTTTGAAAGAAATTATAACCACCCAAAGTGGTAACATTTCTATGCCTTGCCATGATTAAATTCATGTATGATTGTGGGCAAAGAATTGAAAACCCGTCCCATTGAATTTGCTCCATTCTCATTCCCTTTAGAGAATGTGATAGCAGTACGTGATAAGTCTGAAAGAAGACAAAATTATTACTATGAAGGTATCAATGGATGTGGACGTGGCAATAGACGAAATTATAATCATCATCATTGTGATACTGAGAATAATAAGGATTCTTAAAATAATCCTTCACTATGTGAAAGTAATATTTGTCATCAATTTGACATGAGACTTTATAAAGCACATATAGATGATTATGGTCCATTCATGATGTGAATGTGACAACATCTGATTTATGAATACATATTCATTCTTGGAGGAATATGAACGTGCTAGTGGTAGTGAATATACCACGCTCACCTCTAGAAGGAGGTTTGAGAGAAAATAAGAAAATAATGTCATTATTATGGCATAAATGGTCATTGGTCACGTACTTATTGTACGCCAAAATATTTTGGCATTGTGATTATTAAAAGTCAACGGTAATGCAAGAAACAGATCTTGCATATAATTTTGACCATAACCATAATGGTATAACTTTCTCTTTAAAAGAGATATTCACCATATGGGTGTTGATGAATATGTGGTACTACAAAATTAATTGAGAACTCTGCAAGAGCCAATTATACTATTTTGGAGAAACACAATTAATTACCAATAAGATATTGTGTTGTAGTAAGTCTCAAAGAAACTTATTCGGTTTCCAAAGTATACGCGAAAGCGGTTGATCATATTGAGACTATAAATAAAGGAAAGATTTAATATCTTCTATTACTACATCTTGTAGCGGGGTAATATGTATGTGAAAAGCTACCCGCTTTATTCTCCAATTTGTACTACATAAACAAAAGAATACCACAATGAAGTGGATATTTATTGATATAAAAACCCTTATCATAATAAACTTGGAGTTTATTGATAATTGCACACGTCATGGTGTAAACCTAGTCTTTATCAATATTGATAATTTATCTAGTTGTCATAATCAGTTTAGCCATATCAATTTAAGCATGATGTGCAAAAATAAAAGAGAATTCACATGGGTAAATATTAAAGAACTAGAAAGTTCTTTACGAATTCTCTTATGTTGCCTGTTCTCATTAATTAATATACTAACTAAAATTGGGATTGAATCCCATGAATGCTGGAAATATCAAAGGTGAATATGGGCTCATTCACCTGCCATGTATACCACATAAGATGCATCTATGAGATGGTTACATGTGCGATTACTAAAAACCCGACATGGTGTTTTGCGAGGTAACTTGCTCAATAATTTAATTTCGAGCATAATTTCCAGATTTTCTATTCAAGAAGTTCATCTTGATAAGTTGATTTACATTACAGTTGGTTTAGCAAAATGATTTATTAAGTGTCTCTACTTAATAGCTAAACAATTGCTTATGAGAACAAAGTTATCTATATCAGTTTGATATACGTTATATACGAAAGTATATTATTTTCTCCCCTCACAAGCGGTTCAGGGTCAGGAACCAAATAATTCCATCTTATTATTATTGATGTGCGGTGTATATTTTGATTAACACCATAACGCACAAAGATGGATTCTCAAAGTTGAGGAAACAAGTAAGTTTTTCTAACATGAGGGCGAGACATGATAAACAGTTGATAAAAAGTTACATGGAATGAATTATTATTTATACATCTCGATCCTCGAATAAGATAATATGAACTTGAAGTTCATAAAAAGATAATTCATTTGCAATATATTGCAAAGCATGCCAAACGCATTTGCTGACCCAAAGAAAGTAACTATATTCTCGTTGCAAATGCTCCTATTAAGTCCTAGAAGGACAAAGTCTATGGTACGCTTAAAGCACATAGACAAATCGATTTCAAATAAACTTCTTGATAAAGAAGATGAGCAAATGATCAAAATGATCATAATAAAGGAGGCAAGTGATCTAGAAGATCACATGACATAACACTTCATAAAATCTCATAAGAGATTCAGGTACCTGAATATATGAATGAAGAGATCTCTATGTTATGTCTTTATGAAAAATAAGGAGGTTGGAACCGATATAAAATGTTCATCGACGACATCTATGGTACCGCTAAATATATATGAGGATCTTAAGTCTGGAGAAACAATTCAAGTGGAATTTGGTTTCATATGAAAGACAAGTAGTTTTTGGACCTGTAGTTCAAACACTTAAAAGTATAAAGACAATGGTGTGTGCTATCACCTTTATGTATCTTATATGTCTGGCATGACATGAAAACTTGATACAAATCTAAAGTCTATTATATGGCTTATATGACTTAACAATTCCTGAAGGATTTAAATTGCTTAAAGCATATAGAATTCATGGTCATGAAGTACTATATCCTCAATGCAATTTGTGCACAAATGTATCTTGCTATAACTATATGCATGATAATATGATAGCAAGAGTTTTCACCTCTATGTGAAGATATTGAACTGACGATTCCAACAGGATCATATGAAGACAATCCATCTCTCAAGAATGATGATTTCAAGGTGCAATATATTCATTCAAGTTAATATGGCTGATTTGTTTATCAAATATCTACCAAAGATTTTTTGAAGATGGTGCACAAGATTGGAATGCAAATGCTTAAGGATGTGAAGTGATGCTCTCATGAGGGGGAGTTAATACGCGTTGTACTCTTTTTCCCTTACAAGGTTTTGTCCCACTGGGTTTTCCTTGCAAGGTTTTTAACGAGGCAACCAAAAGGCGTATTATTAGATATGTGTACTCTTTTTCCTTTTCTAGAATTTTTTTCCCGCTGGGTTTTATTTTAGTTAAGGTTTTAACGAGGCACATTATCGGTTGAATAGACATTCAGGGGGAGTGTTATAAATAGAATTTTATTTATGGTGAATGTCTATATTTAGAGAGATTCTAGGGTTCATTACTTGGTGGCTAAGTCACCCTCTCCTTATAAATAGAGGGTTCTATTCTATTGTAATTCATCCAATATCAATAAGAATTCTCTCTACCTACTTTTCTTTGCAATACTCTTCTTTCTTCTTTTATTATTTCATAACAGGTTAATATTTATTAAAGAAAAGCATAAAGAAGAATATAGTAAACGAAAATTATCATCCTTTTTACACTTTTTTCTATTCCATTTCTTTAATAAATTTGCTAATTAGAAACCTAAGAGGTGTTATAAATAAAATTTTATTTATGGTGAATGTCTATATTTAGAGAGATTCTAGGGATTATTACTTGGTGGCTAAGTCACTCTTTCCCTATAAATAGAGGGGTCCTATTCCATTGTAATTCATCTCAAAGCAATAAGAATTCTCTCTCCCAACTTTTCTTTGCAACACTCTTCTTCTTTTTTTATTGTTTTATAACACGTTATCAGCACGAGACTCTATCCAATTCAGTAGAAGCTTTGGGATTGAGCATAATAATTGTCAATTGTTCCATGAACTTCCTTCGTGATTAAATTCTGGATTTAAGGTAAGTATTTTACTTTATTTTTCTCTTTTAAATTCTTGAAATTCTATAATTTGATTTTATATACAAGCAAAGACAACAAAGTTTGATTATAACTCTAATGGAGTTTGTAAGAAATTATAACCACCTGAAGTGGTAAAATTTCTATGCCTTGCCATGATCAAATTCATGTATGATTGTGGGTAAAGAATGAAAGTATATTATTTTCTCACCTCACAAGTGGTTCAGGGTCAGGAACCAAATGATTCCATATTATTATTATTGATGTGCGGTGTATATTTTGATTAACACCATATCGCACAAAGATGAGTTCCCAAAGTTGAGGAAGCAAGTTAGTTTTTCTCACATGAGGGGGAGAGATGATAAACATTTGAGAAAAAGTTACGCGGAATGAATTATCATTTGTACATCTAGATCCTCGAATAAAATAATATGAACTTGAAGTTCATAAAATGATAATTCATTTGCAATATATTGCAAAGCATGCCAGACGCATTTGCTGACCCAAAGAAAGTAACTATATTCTCGTTGCAAATGCTCCTATTAAGTCCTAGAAGGACAAAGTCCATGGTACACTTAAAGCGTATAGACAAATCGATTTCAAATAAAATCCTTGATAAAGAAGAGAAAATGATCAAAATGGCTATAATAAGGAGGCAAGTGATCTAGGAGATCACATGACATAACACTTTATAAAGTCGCATGAGAGATTCAGGTACCTGAATATATGAATGAAGAGATCTCTATGTTATGTCTTTATGAAAAATAAGGAGGTTGGAACCGATATAAAATGTTCATCGACGACATCTATGATAGCGCTGAATATATATGAGGATCTTAAGTTTGGATAAACAATTTCGAATAGAATTGATTTTATATGAAAGACATGTAGTTTTGAACATGTAGTTCAAATACTTGAAAGTATAAAGTCAATGATATGTGCAATCAGTTTTCGGTATCTTATTTGTCTGGCATGACATGAAAACTTGATATGCATCTAAAGTCTATTATATGACTTATATGACTTAACTTATATGACAATCCTTGAAGGATTTAAATCGCTTAAAGCATATACAATTCTTGGTCCTGAAGTACCATATCCTAAGTGCAATTTGTGCACATATATATCTTGCTATAACTATAAGCATGATAATATGATAGCAAGGGTTTTCACCCCTATGGGAAGATCTTGAAATGATGATTCCAACAAGATCATATGAAGACAATACATCTATCAGGGATGTTGATTTCAAGGTGAAACAAATTCGTTGAAGTTAATATGGCTGGTTTGTTTATCAAATATCTACCAACGATCTTTTGAAGATGGTGCATAAGATTGGAATGTGAAAGCTCAAGGATGTGAATTGATGCTCTCATCAGGGGGAGCTAATGCGCATTGCACTCTTTTTCGCTTACAAGGTTTTGTCCCACTGGATTTTCCTTGCAAGGTCTTTAACGAGGCAACCAAAAGGCGTTTGTTATATATGTGTACTCTTTTTTCATTACTAGAATTTTTTCCTCACTGGTTTTATTTTAGTTAAGGTTTTAACGAGGCACATTATCTGGTAGATAGAATTCAAGGTGTGATGACCCAAAAGGTCATCACTTGTTTTTAAATTGAATTCTGCATCCCAAGGCCTTAAAAACCTCTTTTAGCATCACCTCGATTTGCGTGTGCAGTCCGGGCGCGTAGCCGGAAAGCCTATATCTGAAAATCTGTGAAAAAATAATAACTTTTGACTATAAAATGAATTAATTTGACTTCGGTCAACGTTTTGGGTAAACGGACCCGGACCCGTGATTCGCCGATCCCGGAGGGTCCGCAGGAAAATATGGGACTTGGGCGTATGCCCGAAATCGAATTTCGAGGTCCCAAGCCTGAGAAATAAATTTTTGAAAGAAATTGTTTTCTAAAAAATATAAAGGTTTTTGGAAGTGAATATGTGAATCCTATGGTATCGGGCCCGTATTATGGTTCCGGAGCCCGGTATAGGTTCAATATGATTTATATGTGTTGTCGGTAAAGTTTGGTAAGAAATGGGATCCATTTGACGTGATTCGGACCTTAAATGTAAAATTTAATGTTTAAAGAAGTTTTGAGAAATTGCATTGATCTTGAGGTTTAATTCGATATTCATGACGTTATTTTGGTGATTTGATTATACAGATAAGTCTGTAGGCTGTTTTGAGGTTGTGTATATGCTTGGTTTGGAGTTCCGAGGGCTCGGGTGAGTTTCGGGTAGGTTTCGGGACGTCTTAGGCTTAAAAACATAGTTGTTGCAGGTTCAAAGAAATTGCAGATCTCCGAACCCGCCAATGCGGTCCGCAAGAATTCATGTGCAAGCGCAAAACGGGCCAGTGCGGTCCGCGTGAGGTTTCGTGCGGTGCGCGGTGGGGGGCTGTGCGGCCGCACTCGATTTTGTGCGGTCCGCACAGGTTCACGAGTCCTCAGGGAGAGCTGTGCGGCCGTACTCGATTTTGTACGGTCCGCACAGGGGGTCTGAGAGGGGTATATTTAGACGGGATTTTCAGTTATTTTTCATTTTTCAAAACCCCAAAAAACATAAGAGGCGATTTTCCAAACTACCTTTCTTCTCCAAAATATTGATAAGTGATTTCTAACTCATTTTCTTCACTTCTTAACTTCTTTTTACAAGATTTCATCCTAGAATCTAGGGCTTTCATGGTGGAATCGGGAATTTTGGGAAAAACCTAAGAATATTAAAATTTGGGGAGTTAGACCTCAAATTGAGGTCGGATTCCAAAACCAATTATATATCCGGGCTCGGGGGTGAATGGGTAATCGGGTTTTGGTCCAAATTTCTGGTTTGGACCAAGTGGGCCTGGGGTAGATTTTTTACTTTTTGCGTAAAACTTTGGAAAACTTATTTTCATGCATGGGAGTTGATTCATTTAGCGTTTATTGATATAATTAAGTAACTTGTGACTATATACGAGCGAATTGGTGGTGGAATCAAGGGGTAAAGCTATAATTGAGACATGAATTCTGTTTGTGGCATCGAGGTAAGTGTTTGGTCTAACCTTAGCTTGAGGGATTAGGAGTCGAGTCCTATTTGCTATGTGATAATTGTTGAGTACGACGTATAGGTATGGTGACGAGTATCTATACGTTGGTGTCTAGCATGCCCGTGAGTCTCTTAATGTGATTTTGTATGACTTCGTCGTATTATTCATATCTTGGTGATGATTTTCATTTGTTGGGCAAAGTTCGTGGAAGTGATAGTGATGTTTGATTATTGAGGAGCGTTGGCTCAAGTTGTATAACGAATTGTGAAAGTATGAGCGGTAATTGAAACCTTTTTGAGCATTGGCTCGAGTTGTGAAGTGAATGGTGAAACAAAGGTGAAAAAGAGAAAAGAATGATTATGTTGATTCCCTTGCAGGGATATTGTTGTTGTTTTGATGTTGTCCCTTGCCGGGACTTCTTGTTGAAATATTGTTCCCTTGCCGGGACTTCTTGTTGAAATATTGTTCCCTTGCCGGGATTCTTATTATGATTTCATTTATTTCCTTGCCCTATTGCTTGCGATTGTTATTTGGGTGAGGAAGAGAGTTAAAGCACGAAGGGTGATGTCGTGCATTGTTTTTGTGAGGAAAGAGTGTAAAGCACGAAGGGTGATGCCGTTATATGATTGTGAGGAAAGAGTGTAAAGCACGAAGGGTGATGCCGTGCCGCACGATGTACAATTCTGTGCCGATTATATTGATTATATGGTGAGGACGAGAGTAAAATCACGAAGGGTGATGCCGTGCACATTTTCATTACTTGATTGTTTTGGTGAGGACGAGAGTAAAAGCACGAAGGGTGATGCCGTGCACTTATTGCTTTCTGGTTCTCTGTGGATATCCGAGATAAATTGTTTCTTCCATTTACCTGTTGTCTTTCTATTCTGAATCGATATCTTTCCCCCGCAGCATGCTACTCCTCCCATACTTGACTGTTTATTCCTGTATTTCTTTTCCGCTGTATATAGTTGAATTGCACAGGTTTATTTGGTAATCTTGTCCTAGCCTCGTCACTACCTCACCGAGGTTAGGCTAGGCACTTACCAGCACATGGGGTCGGTTGTGCTGATACTATACTCTGCACTCTTTTGTGCAGATCCCAGTGCTGTAGACTATGGACCATAGATTGGGTGGCTACCTTCAGTCCACGCGGAGATCCAAGGTAGACCTGCAGGCGTCCGCAGGCCCTGGCGTCTCCTCTATCCTTTATTTCCTATTTCATCTCTTTGATCCAAAAACAGTGTATCTTTTATTTTCAGACTTTGTATTTAGTACTCTTAGATCGTCTATGACACTGTGACACCTGTTCTGGGTGGTTAAGGCTTAATCAGTTGTAATAGTTACATGTTCAGATATTTTATTGCTTTCTTCCGCTTATTCTAAATTTTCCGTTGTTTACATGTTATTGTTTTATAAGTGTTAAAGAGTATAAAATGGATAAAAAGGTAGTTAGTTCAATAATTGGCTTGCCTAGCTCACATTAGTAGGCGCTATCACGACTCCCGAGGGTGAGAAATACGAGTCGTGACAAGTTGGTATCAGAGCTCTAGGTTACATGGGCCTCACAGTTCACAGACAAGCTTAGTAGAGTCTGAGGGATTGGTACGGAGACGTCTGTATTTATCCCCCAGAGGCTACAGAGTTAGGAAAATTTCACATCTTTTCTTTCCTGTCGTGCGGTTTGGTTTCTAAATGCTGATTGAATTTCTATTCTGTTCTCTCGCAGATGCTGAGAACGCGTGCTTCCTCATCCGCTGACCAGCAGCCCGAGCCCCCTGCAGCAGCTCCCACGAGGGGCAGAGGGCGAGGCCGAGGCCGTGCTAGAGGCTGAGGTAGGGGCAGAGCTCAGCCCAGGGCAACAACACCAGCAGCGGAGCCTCAGGTTGAATTTGATGATGAGGTTCCGGCCCCAGCAGTACCCGTGGGCTCAGCTCAGGTCCCATAGGGGCTTATTGCTACCCCAGTACTCCAGGATACTCTGGTCCATCTAGTGGGCCTTATGGAGTGTGTCACCCGGGCAGGCTTGCTTCCTGTCGCACCAGCCGTCTCTCAAGATGGAGGAGGAGCCCAAACTCCTGCTACTCGCACTCCGGAGCAGGTAGCTCCCCAGTTTCAGACTCCAGCAGTTCAGCCAGTTGGAGCAGTCCAGCCGGGTGTGGTAGCCCAGGCCGGTGATGGAGCAGCTATGTCTACCGATGCTTTGTGGAGATTGGACAGGTTTACCAAGCTCTTCACTACTACATTCAGCGATGCATCTTCTGAGGATCCCTAAGATTATCTAGACAGCTGTCATGAGGTTCTCAGGAACATGGGGATAGTAGAGACCAATGGGGTCGATTTTGCTACTTTTCGCTTGTCTGGATCCGCCAAGACTTGGTGGGGAGATTATTGCTTGGCTAGACCAGCCAGATCACCAGCTTTGACTTGGGAGCAGTTTACGCAGCTATTTCTGGAGAAGTTTCTCCCTATCACTCAGAGAGAGGCCTATCGAAGGTAGTTTGAGCGTCTCCATCAGGGTTTTATGACTGTTACCCAGTATGAGACCAGATTCATCGACTTGGCTCGTCATGCTCTTATCATACTTCCCACAGAGAGAGAGAGAGGGTAAGGAGGTTCATTGATGGGCTTATTCAAACGATTCGTCTTCAGATGGCAAGGGAGATTGGGAGTGAGATATCTTTCCAAGAGGCGACCAATGTGGCCCGGAGAGTTGAGATGGTTCTATCGCAGGGAGGTGGCCATGGGTCAGACAAGAGGCCTCGTCATTCAGGCTGATTCAGTGGTACCTCATCTGGAGGTAGGGATTCTTATGGTAGAGGCCATCCTCCTAAGCCTTTTAAATCGGCACTTCAGGTTTCTCACGGTGCTTCAGGTGGCCGTGGTCCTCAGATGCAGTATTCAGATCAGCAGCCCTACAGTGCACCACCAGCTCTCATTAGTGCACCGACGCTTCAGAGTTTTCGGGGTGGTCATTCAGGTCGTCAGGGCTAGCAGTCCCTGCAGCCGAGGGCTTGCTACACTTGTGGTGATATAGGTCACATTGCTAGGTTTTGCCCTCGAGCAACGAGTAGCTCTCAGCATAAGGGTTCCCGTGCCATGGTTCAGGCACCAGGTGTTCCACAACCCGCTCAGCCAGCTAGAGGTGGGGGTAGAGGTGCTAGAGGTGGAGGTAGAGGTCCTAGAGGTGGAGCTCAGGCCGCTAGAGGTGGAGGCCAGCCAGCGGCAGGCCGTCCCAGAGATGCAGTTCAGGGTGGTGGGGCCCAGCCCCGATGTTATGCTCTTCCAGCCAGGGCTGAGGCTGAGGCTTCAGATGCAGTTATTACAGGTACGGTTTTGGTTTGTGATAGAGATGCTTCAGTGTTATTTGATCCAGGGTCTACATACTCGTATGTGTCATCTTATTTTGCACCGTACCTGGTCATGCCTAGTGATTCTTTGAGTGCTCCTGTTTATGTGTCTACACCGGTGGGTGATTCTATTGTGGTAGATCGAGTCCATCATGCATGTATAGTTGTGATTGGAGGTCTTGGGACTCGTGTAGATTTGCTTCTTCAAGACATGGTTGAGTCTGATGTCATATTGGGGATGGACTGGTTATCACCTTACCACGCTATCTTGGACGGCCATGCCAAGATTGTGACCTTAGCCTTACCGGGTTTACCTCGTTTATAGTGGAGAGGGACTCCTGGTCATTCTACCCGTAGTGTTATCTCTTATGTGAAGGCTCGGTGTATGGTCGAGAAGGGGTGTTTGGCCTATTTGGCATATGTTCGTGATTCTAGTGTTGAGGTTCCTTCTATTGATTCTGTGCCCATTGTTCGTGAGTTTCCTGAGGTTTTCCCTTCAGACCTGTCGGGTATGCCACCCGACAGGGATATCGACTTTTGCATTGATTTGGCTCCAGGCACTCAAACCATTTTTATCCCGCTGTATCGTATGGCCCCGCCTGAGTTGAAAAAGTTGAAGGAGCAGTTGCAAGACTTGCTTGAGAAGGGTTTCATTAGACCCAGTGTTTCGCCTTGGGGTGCGCCGGTGTTGTACGTAAAGAAGAAGGACGGATCCATGCGAATGTGTATAGATTACCGGCAATTGAACAAGGTTACAGTTAAGAATAAGTATCCGCTGCCGAGGATTGATGATTTGTTCGATCATCTTCAGGGTGCCAAGGTATTTTCAAAGATTGACTTGAGATCCAGCTACCATCAATTGATGATTAGGGCATCCGATGTCCCTAAGACAGCTTTCCGCACCAGGTACGGGCATTATGAGTTCTTGGTGATGTCATTCGGGTTGACAAATGACCCAACAACTTTTATGGATTTGATGAACCGAGTGTTCAGGCCTTATTTGGATTCGTTCCTGATAGTCTTCATTGATGATATTTTGATCTATTCCCGCAGCCGGGAGGAGCACGAGCAGCATCTTAGAGTGGTTTTTTAGACTTTGAGGGACAGTCAGTTGTACGCCAAGTTTTCGAAGTGTGAGTTCTGGTTGAGTTCAGTTGCATTCCTGGGTCATGTGGTTTCAGCAGAGGGTATTCAGGTTGATCCGAAGAAGATTGAGGCAGTCAAGAACTGGCCTCGACCAGCATCAGCTACAGAGATCCGGAGTTTCTTGGGTTTGGTAGGCTACTATCGTCGGTTCGTAGATGGGTTTTCATCTATCGCAGCCCCAATGACCAGGTTGACCCAAAAGGGTGCCTAGTTCAGATGGTCGGACGAGTGTGAGGCGAGCTTTCAGAGGCTCAAGACAGCTCTGACTACGGCGCCGATGTTGGTTTTGCCCACAGGTTCAGGGTCTTATACAGTTTATTGTGATGCATCTCGTATTGGACTTGGTGCAGTGTTGATGCAGGATGGCAAGGTCATTGCCTATGCTTTGTGGTAGTTGAAGATTCATGAGAAGAACTATCCGGTTCATGATTTGGAGTTAGCAGCCATTGTCCATGCGTTGAAGATCTGGAGGCATTATCTGTATGGCGTGGCATGTGAGGTGTTCATGGATCACAAGAGTCTGCAGTATTTGTTCAAGCAGAAGGAGTTGAATTTGAGGCAGAGAAGGTGGTTAGAGCTGTTGAAAGACTATGATATCACCATCTTATATCATCCGGGAAAGGCCAATGTGGTGGCCGATGCCTTGAGTAGGAAGTCAGCCAGTATGGGCAGTCTAGCTTATATTCCGGTGGGTGAGAGACCTCTTGCTTTGGATGTTTCTGAGCCCAGCCGTGTGTTAGCTTGCACAGTCGCTCGTTCTTCATTGTTGGAGCGTATCCGAGGTCGGAAGTATGATGATCCCCATTTGTGTGTCCTTAGAGACACGGTGCAGCACGGAGGTGCCAAGCAGGTTACCTTAGGTGATGATAGAGTTTTGAGATTGCAGGGTTGAGTTTGTGTGCCTAATGTGGATGGTCTTCGAGAGTTGATTTTAGAGGAGGTCCATAGCTCCCGGTACTCTATTCATCCTAGCACCGCTAAGATGTATCAGAATTTGCGGCAGCATTATTGGTGGAGAAGAATGAAGAAGGATATCGTTGCATATGTGGCTCGGTGTTTGAATTGCCAGTAGGTTAAGTACGAGCATCAGAGGCCCGGTGGTTCATTTCAGAAGATTGAAATTCCTGAGTGGAAGTGGGAGCGTATTACTATGGATTTCGTTGTTGAACTCCCACAGACTCGGAGGAAGTTCGATGATGTGTGGGTTATTGTTGATAGGCTAACCAAGTCAGCGCATTTCATTCCTGTAGCAGTCTCCTATTCTTCTGAGAGGTTGGCTGAGATCTATATCCGGGAGATTGTTCGCCTTCATGGTGTACCCTTGTCTATCATTTCGAACCGAGGTACGCAGCTTACCTCACGCTTCTGAAGGGCAGTTCAGCGAGAGTTGGGCACACGGGTTGAGTTGGGCACAGCGTTTCATCCTCAAACGGACGGGCTGTCCGAGCAAACTATTCAGATTTTGGAGGATATGCTCCGAGCTTGTGTCATTGACTTTGGAGTCTCGTGGGATCAGTTTTTGCCTTTAGCAGAGTTTGCCTACAACAACAGCTACCAGTCGAGTATCCAGATGGCTCCTTATGAGGCCTTGTATAGTAGGCGGTGTCGGTCTCTGGTTGGATGGTTTGAGCCGAGAGAGGCTCGATTGTTGGGTACGGATCTAGTTCAGGATGCCAAAGACAAGGTCAGGATTATTCAGGATAGGCTTCGTACAGCTCAGTCCAGGAAAAAGAGCTACGCCGACCGCAAGGTTCGTGATTTGGCATTCATGGTCGGTGAGCGATTGCTTCGAGTGTCGCCTATGAAGCGCGTGACGAGATTTGGGAAGAAGGGCAAGCTTAGCCCTAGATTCATTAGCCCGTTTGAGATTCTTGATCGAGTGGGGGAGGTCGCTTATAGACTTGCGTTGCCGCCGAGCTTATCAGCCGTGCATCCAGTGTTTCGTGTGTCCATGCTTCTGAAGTATCACGGCGATCCATCTCACGTGTTAGATTTCAGCACTGTCCAGTTGGACAATGACTTGTCTTATGAGGAGGAGCCGGTACCTATTCTAGACCGGTAGGTTCGTTAGTTGAGATCGAAGAGTTTTCCTTCTGTTCGTGTTCAATGGAGAGGTCAGCTTGCTGAGGCATCGACCTGGGAGTCCGAGACCGATATGCGGAGCCGTTATCCCCATCCTTTCCCCGACTTAGGTACTTCCTTCTTCAGTCCGTTCGAGGACGAACGGTTGGTTTAGAGGTGGAGGATGTGATGACCCAAAAGGTTTTGGGTCATCACTTGTTTTTAAATTGAATCCTACATTCCGAGGCCTTAAAAACCTCTTTTAGCATCACCTCGATTTACGTGCACAGTCCGGGCGCGTAGTCGGAAAGCCTATATCTAATTATCTGTGAAAAAATGATAAATTTTGACTATAAAATGAATTAATTTGACTTCGGACAATGTTTTGGGTAAACGGACCCGGACCCGTGATTCGACGGTCCCTGAGGGTCCGTAGGAAAATATGGGACTTGGGCGTATGCCCGGAATCGAATTCCGAGGTCCCAAGCCTGAGATATGAATTTTTGAAAGAAATTGTTTTCTTAAAAATATGAAGGTTTTTGGATGTGAAATGTTATGTGAAATCTGTGGTATTGGGCCCGTATTATGGTTCCGGAGCCCGGTACAGGTTCAATATGATTCATATGTGTTGTCGGTAAAGTTTGGCAAGAAACGGGATCCATTTGACGTGATTCGGACCTTAAATGTAAAATCTGATGTTTGAAGAAGTTTTGAGAAATTTCATTGATCTGAGGTTTAATTCGATGTTCATGATGTTATTTTGGTGATTTGATTATACGGATAAGTCCGTAGGCTGTTTTGAGGTTGTGTGTATGCTTGGTTTGGAGTTCCGAGGGCTTGGGTGAGTTTCGGGTAGGTTCCGGGATGTTTTAGGCTTAAAAACACAGTTGTTGCAGGTTTAGAGGAATTGCAGATCTCTGAACCCGCCAGTGCGGTCCGCAAGAATTCGTGTGCGACCGCGAAAGGGGCCAGTGCGGTCTGCGTGAGGTTTCGTGCGGTGCGCGGTGGGGGGCTATGCGGCCGCACTCGATTTTGTGCGGTCCACTTAGGTTCACGGGTCCTCAGGGAGAGCTGTGCGGCCGCACTCGATTTTGTGCGGTCCGCATAGGGGGTCTGAGAGGGGTATATTTAGACGGGATTTTCAGTTATTTTTGATTTTTCAAAACCCCAAAAAAACATAAGAGGCAATTTTCCAAACAACCTTTCTTCTCCAAAACATTGGTAAGTGATTTCTAACTCATTTTGTTTACTTCTTAACTTCTTTTTACAAGATTTCATCCTAGAATCTAGGGTTTTCATGGTGGAATGGGAATTTTTGGAAAAACCTAAGAATATTGGAATTTGGGGAGTTAGACCTCAAATTGAGGTCGGATTCCAAAACCAATTACATATCCGGGCTTGGGGGTGAATGGGTAATCGGGTTTTGGTCCTAATTTCAGGTTTGGACCAAGTGGGCCCGGGGTAGACTTTTGACTTTATGGGTAAAACTTTGGAATACTTATTTTCATGCATGGGAGTTGATTCATTAGCGTTTATTGATATAATTAAGTAACTTGTGACTAGATACGAGCGAATTGGTGGTGGAATCAAGGGGTAAAGCTATAATTGAGACGTGAATTGTGTCCGTGGCATCGAGGTAAGTGTTTGGTCTAACCTTAGCTTGAGGGATTAGGAGTCGAGTCCTATTTTCTATGTGATAATTGTTGAGTACGACGTATAGGCATGGTGAGGAGTATCTATACGTTGGTGTCTAGCATGCCCGTGAGTCTCTTAATGTGATTTTGTATGACTTCGTCGTATTATTCATATCTTGGTGATGATTTTCATTTGTTGGGCAAAGTTCGTGGAAGTGATTGTGATGTTTGATTATTGAGGAGTGTTGGCTCAAGTTGTATAACGAATCGTGAAAGTATGAGCGGTAATTGAAACCTTTTTGAGCATTGGCTCGAGTTGTGAAGTGAATGGTGAAACAAAGGTGAAAAAGAGAAAAGAATCATTATGTTGATTCCCTTGCCAGGATATTGTTGTTGTTTTGATATTGTCCCTTGCCGGGACTTGTTGTTGAAATATTATTCCCTTGCCGGGATTCTTATTGTAATTTCATTTATTTCCTTGCCCTATTGCTTGCGATTGTTGATTGGGTGAGGAAGAGAGTTAAAGCACGAAGGGTGATGCCGTGCATTGTTTTTGTGAGGAAAGAGTGTAAAGCACGAAGGGTGATGCCGTGTATGATTGTGAGGAAAGAGTGTAAAGCACGAAGGGTGATGACGTGCCGCACGATATACCATGCCGATTATATTGATTATATGGTGAGGACGAGAGAAAAACACGAAGGGTGATGCCGTGCACATTTTCATTACTAGATTGTTTTGGTGAGGACGAGAGTAAAAGCACGAAGGGTGATGTCGTGCAATTATTACTTTCTGGTTCTCTGTGGATATCCGAGATATATTGTTTGTTCCATTTACCTGTTGTCTTTCTATTCTGAATTGATATCTTTTCCCCGTAGCATGCTACCCCTCCCATACTTGACTGTTTATTCCTGTATTTCTTTTCCGCTGTATATAGTTGAATTGCACAGGTTTATTTGGTAGTCTGGTCCTAGCCTCGTCACTACCTCACCGAGGTTAGGCTAGGCACTTACCAGCACATGGGGTCGGTTGTGCTGATACTACTCTGCACTCTTTTGTGCAGATCCCGGTGCTGTAGACTTTGGGCCATAGATTGGGTGGCTACCTTCAGTTTACGCGGAGATCCAAGGTAGACCTGCAGGCGTCCGCAGGCCCTGGCGTCTCCTCTATCCTTTAGCACTCTTAGATCGTCTTTGACACTGTGACACCAATTCTGGGTGGTTAAGGCTTAATCAGTAGTAATAGTTACATCTTTAGATTTTTTATTGCTTTCTTCCGCTTATTCTAAATTTTCCGTTGTTTACACGTTATTGTTTTATAAGTGTTAAAGAGTATAAAATGGATAAAAAGGTAGTTAGTTCAATAACTGACTTCGCCTAGCTCACATTAGTAGGCGCCATCACGACTCCCGAGGGTGAGAAATACGGGTTGTGACACAAGGGGGAGTGTTATAAATAGAAGTTTATTTATGGTAAATGTCTATATTTAGAGAGATTCTAGGGATTATTACTTGGTGGCTAAGTCACTCTTTCCCTATAAATAGAGGGGTCCTATTCCATTGTAATTCATCTCAAAGCAATAAGAATTCTCTCTCCCTACTTTTTTTTGCAATACTCTTTTTCTTCTTTTATTGTTTTATAACCAGATGAACCTTTTTTCTAACTTTTTCCTGCGTTATTGGTTGAGGCTGCGCCTATTAGGTTTGAGAAAAAGACATAAATATTCCTTTATTATAAGGCTGTTTGAGACCTTGGAGGGTGGCCATAAATTCTGTATCAAAAATGAGAATTTTTTTTTGGTAAGCTGTAAAAAAGAAAAGTGTGGATACAACAATTGATCACATATCATTATTGGAGCTCTTGTCTTCATAATTGGATTAAGACACTCGTAGCTCTTAATATCAAAGAGTTTGATTTTCGGTATAGACCCACATTGAAATTTTTATTACTACTACACTTTTCTTTGCTGCCGAAGAACTTACTTTATGTTTTATACTCCAATGCCACACAAGAGAGGTTATATGTATGGTGTTCAATTTTCGCGTGCACAAATTATAGAAGGACCTAATTTTTCGATTTGTTCCTTATACTACTGTTGCGGAAATATAAATACGGAAAGTAAAGAACACAAGTATTTTTACGTGGAAAACACCCGGCTCAAAAGGTGAAAAACCACGACCTACTACTCATTAAGATTTTCCGCAACACTTCACTAAATCACTGAGCCAAAACAACATTTATAAAACTTTTTGTAAACTTAAAGATTACCTCTAATCTCGTTGTGGCAACCAGCCTCTAGTTGTTGCGACAACTTCAAGTTAACTCTAACTTGAATGCAACATTCAGAGTACCTAGTACAATTGCTTCAAGATAAAGCTGAAAGGTGCAATTTGAAATAGCTACTAACATGAAACTAGAATAAAAGACAGACACTTGGAACTAGTTCTTCTATCTGGTTCATGTAGCTTCACGTTCACACACTTGAATCACACATGAAGTGTTTGCAAAATGCCTTGCTATTTTGCTCTCAACTCACGTTTCTTCATTGTTTGTGCGTCACTGTAAAATGAGAACATCCTGTAGATTATAGAGTTAGTAGAATAGGAAATAACTAGAGTTCTAATGCTATACTCTTCCTTGGTGGAAGAGTTCTAGTTATCTTCAACTTCTAACTCCTCCCTTATCTTCGATAGAGTTCTATTCGAGTAAGGAGTCCTTCTCCTTATCATTTATGCAACCTTTTCGATTAGGAGATATCATATCTAACCACTTAAGCTTATCTCCTTCACGTGCATGCTTTGTGCTTGAATCTGCCTGTGTTTGTGTACACTGTGTATCGACCTGGTTCATGCTTGAGTTCCTTTGTCAATCATCAAAATAAACTTTACTTGCGCCAACAAATCCTCCCTTTTTGATGATGACAAACTCTGTGCTTTTTATAAGCGTAGGCCCTGTGTCAACTCAACTTAACATCAACACAATGTTAGAACACTTTCCATTTTAAAGTCACAAATCATCGAGGACCAGGTTCATTAAGTTATAAACATCACAGTGCAAAGTAAAAAGCACAACCTATCTTCCCCCTTTTGGCATCATCGAAAAGTTGCATAATTATGTTAGATAACCATATTTTAATAGATATTACTCATGGCCACTGGGGCTGCTTCAAACGCAATCATGGATTCAAGCATCATTTATCAATATTATCCATCTAAGAAGCATCAACAAATAATTGGAGCACAAAAACAGTTGATTGTCGTTGATACTAGTCATCCACAAAGGATAAAGAGATAAAAATATAGGATCATGAGCAAAAAGAACAAACAAAAATCCCATATGGGTCACTGGTTGGTCAAACTAGGCTAGGAAGGTTTCAAGGCAGGTAAGGACTAGGTTCTTTGTTTCTGGCCTGAAGTAGCTTCAGCATATCATGAAGAACGCCATCATTCTTCTCCTTCTACTTTGTAAGCTCAGCCCTGAGAGCATCCCTCTCAAATTCTACTTCAGCCAGCCTCTTTTTCAGCCTTTCAGCATCCTTAGCCTTACTCTCTTGCACCAAGGCTCGCACTTTACTATTCACAAGTACCTTCTTGGATGAACCAGGTTCATTGGAAGTGGTGTGGACCTCATAATCACATGCAGTCAAAGTGTTTGCCCCATAGTGATCCTTGCTTGTACCAACTTTCCATTTCTTGATGGATACTTGAAGTGTGCAAGTAAAGCCGTGAGAATGAAACCATAGGGTATGGCATGAGTTTTGGTGCCAGTCAGAACCCTATCAAGAAGCTGGATGATAAACCTAGGCCAATTGATTTGCTTCCATTGTCCAGGCATTCAATAAGGACCAGGTCCATGAATATGGCAATGTGCCTCATTTCCTGCCTAGGCAGCACAACCTTGTTAACAAATTCGAACATCACTTTGTAGGGTAGCTTCATCTCACTTTTGTATATAGCCTTGGGCTGAAGATCTTCTTCATTTTCAACAAACTTCTTTGTAATAGCAAGGGAGGTTATCTAGACTTGGCCATTTGAGATTCTTGTAATCAGATTACCCTTCAACAGGTACACCTAGAATCTCTCCCAATTCCCTGTCACCAAAGCTCACTGTCACCCCCTTCACCACACTGGTGACTTTGCCATTTTTGATCTCACAATTTTCCATGAACTCCACAATCTCAGTTCTGGCAAGCTTTCCATCCATATGAGGGACCACGTCCTTCCACCCTTGCAGTTGAAGTTTTTCTAGCAGCATCACCATGCTTTCTTCCTCCATGTTCCTGAGGAGTCTTCTATTCAAGATGGTTCTTTTCCCAAACTTAACCAGCTTGTCCTGTTCTTCATCAGTTTCTTCTTCATCTGCACTTTCTTCTTCCTCCACTATTTTCACTTTCCTAGATTTTATGGTAGACCTGGTCCTTTTATGGAAGACCTGGTCCTTTTACCACCCAATTTCCTAGACTCAGTTGTTTCAACCCCATCCATGGTTCCTACCAACACAAACCTATTTTTCAGATTTTCAGCAACCTCAGAGATAGTCTCAGATGTAATTTTGGACCTGATGTTACCTGCTCTGTTTCAGATGAAATATTTTCTTCCCCCTTAGTTGCAGACTTAAAGGAATCTTCAGATTTTTGGGGTTCATCTGCCTGACTTGCCTTCAGTTGCTCATTGATTTTCTTGATTTGTTCTCCTCCAGCGACTACTTTTTGAGCAATCATCTTAAATCTTCATTTCTTAGAGATAGGTGTGGTGAGGGTTTCGTTGAAGGAGTAGATGTGGATTCTTTGGATGGTGATGAAGGATTCATAGAACTGTTAGCCATTGATGTTAGAGGACGCGAGAAGATGATTATGTGTGTTTGGGAGATGAGAGAAGATAGAGAGAATTGTTTGGCGGTTGTATAATAGGAGTGAAGAAATTACTAAGGCCGAAGAAATTTAAAGAGGGTTAATTTGATTGGGTAGCAGCAGCTTTTTCAGAAGCTCAGGAGTCTAGTTGAACTAGGAGTCAGTTTGAAGAGACATTAAGGACTCTCCATAGAATCTAGGCACTTATTGCGTTTTAGGACTCTATTTGGATGAAGCTGGTTCATTTCGTTACGGATAAGCTCTAGGAGGTTAGGATTAAATGGGACTCTCATTTTGATCATAATCCAAATATAATTATTCCAAAATATGCAGAGTGGAGAGTACATACCATGTAATCTTGATGAACCATGTTCTTCACTAAGAAGTCTCTTGTGCAAGTCTGAATTAGAGATTAATGAGAATACTGGAGAAAGTACATGGCACAAGAGTATACTGGAGAAAGCATGAGACTAAGAAAAATCTAATCTAATTATGTACAAAATTCACAAATTTCCTAACCAAATTTTTGAGTTAGAATTGGTTCTTTTTAGGTGATCTTAATCATCCCTAATTCTAATATGTTCTTTTCAAAGTGATCTCTACTTAAAACTTTTGTGAAGATGTCAGCTATTTGCTTGTCAGTGGCACAAAATTCCATAGTGATCAGATCCTTTTCATAGTTATCCCTCAAAAAGTTGTCACGACCCAAAATCCCCACCATCGGGACCGTGATGGTGCCAAACATCACACTTGCTAGGCAAGCCAACGTTAGAGATTTATTAGCTAATTCCTTTACGTTTCAGTGATTCACAAAAAGCAAGCTAAAACAAGTCGAAATAAACGCGGAAGTACATAATTAAATAGTTTGATTATATACTATTACTACCCAGAATCCGGAGTCACAATTCATGAACATTCTAAGATTTTACTACAAGTATTTGTCCAAAAGAAAATACATCTGTTTGTGAAATAAGGAAAATAGTAAAGTATGAGATATAGAAGGGGACGCCAGGGCCTGCGGACGCCGACAGGTCTACCTTGGGTCTCTTAGCTGATGAATCCTATAGCCAACCTCTCGATCAACTCGAACCAGCTCCAAAATCAGCACAGGAAGTGCAGAGTGCAGTATCAGTACAATCGACCCCATGTACTGGTAAGTGCCAAGCCTAACCTCGATGAAGGAGTGACAAGGCTACGGCGGGGCAATCACAATATAACCTGCATACGGTGTATAATAAAAGAAGAAAAAAAGACAGGATAAAATAGAGTAGTAACTTGCAAGAAGTGAAGACAGTCCTCGAAGCATATCATCGGTGCTCAGCTATTACCAATCCTCAAGTGCAATTTAAGTTTACCGTTCAGCTAACACAGTCAAGGAAAATATAAACATATAGGTTGTTGCGGCGTGCAACCCGATCCCACAGTACATCTCATATTCCTTCCTTATTTACTCTTATTAATATAAACAATAGAATAAAGATAAGAGTGTTGCGGCGTGCAACTCAATCCCACCATATCACAATAATCACAATCACAGTTCACCCTTATTTCACCACAATCCACCCTTAGTACACCTGTTGCGGCGTGCAACCCGATCCCACCGTACATATAATTTCACCCTTATTCCTCCTAATATATCACCCTTATTCCACCTATTGCGGCGTGCAACCCGATCCCACCATATCAGTATCAATGATTCAGCAAGTACAAAAATTTCACAATTCAAATCACATAACTCTTCACAAGGCTTAACTTCAAACCAAAAAAACTAGGAATCTTATACACTATGAGGCTTTACACAGGTAATACTACTCAGCGAGACCGATCCAGAATATATCATGAAAGTACCGATAACCAGCCTATGCAAATAATAGGAGGCAACGAAGCTACGAAATAACTAATACCTTCAACAAAAGGGATGCGTACTCATTAACCGTTAGCCGTCTAAGACAAAGATTTATTTTATCTTAGGCAAAGAACATCACACCGTTTATGCCAAAGATTTATTATCTGAAGGGAAGACCATTACACCGTCTGAGCTAATGACTTCATCTTGTTTAACTTCATTTTATCTGAGGCATAGACCTTTACCTTGTCCGGGCTAGATTTATTTTGTCTGAAGCGAAGACCATTACACCGTCTAAGCTAATGACTTCATCTTGTTTGAAGATTTAACTTCATTTTATCTGAGGCATAGACCATTACACCGTCTGGGCCAAAGATTTATTTTGTCTGAAGCGAATACCATTACACCGTCTAAGCTAATGACTTCATCTTGTTTGAAGATTTAACTTCATTTTATCTAAGGCATAGACCATTACACCGTCTGGGCCAAAGATTCATTTCGTCTGAAGCGAAGACCATTACACCGTCTAAGCTAATGACTTCATCTTGTTTGAAGATTTAACTGCATTTTATCTAAGGCATAGACCATTACACCGTCTGGGCCAAAGATTTATTTCGTCTGAAGCGAAGACCATTAGACAGTCTAAGCTAATGACTTCATCTTGTTTGAATATTTAACTTCATTTTATCTAAGGCATAGACCATTACACCGTCTGGGCCAAAGATTTATTTCGTCTGAAGCAAAGACCATTACACCATCTAAGCTAATGACTTCATCTTGTTTGAAGATTTAACTTCATTTTATCTAAGGCATAGACCATTACACCGTCTAAGCCAAAACTTTGCCTTTTCCATGCTTGGTAGGATTAGTCTTGAGACATGACACATTATATTATGAATTTAAGTCCATGAATATCGCATTTCTAAGTTGAGTACTAATAAACACTTTTCTCTCTTTTTGCAGTCTAAACATGGTTTACTTCAAAGACTCAAGAAATTCTTCCTCTAAGTCGCAATGCCTTGTTATTTTGGACCATAAGGGAAGCAAGGATGGGACAAGGTTACCAGTTGATAGGTCACTAATCGGCCAATATGCTGCAGCTTCATGGGTACCTTTGAGGGACACACCTTATTTGGCAGACTGGACGCTTGAATACAATAGCCGTCCTCCAAAAACATGGATGCTTTGCACTACTACTCATCATGCTTGGAATGTCGCGAGTACCTTACCATGCCTAGGGCGTCGAATTATTAACAAGGAGACTCACCGGGGCAATGATTTGTCGTTCGGCGGTGAATTTCATTACGTTCCTGGCTACTGGGAATGGGCAGAAGACGTCTTGAGTAGGTGTCGCTTGTCATTGGAGGGTGCAAGAGTTTATGACGCCGTATATGCTTCACTCTTCACATATGATCGTAATACGGATATTATGCAGGCTTTCTGTGAGGCATGGTGCCCTGTTACCAACACATTGCTTACCTCTGCTGGAGAACTATCCACATCGCTTTGGGATTTGTATAAGATCGGTGGTTTGCCTATAATAGGATCTCCTTATGAGGAAATTGTGCCAAATGTTGAAGAGCTTACGGGCACGTATGACAAAGGGAGAAGGTTTCTTCCCCAGACTTGTGAGCATTTGTTCGATGCCTTCCATCGGCTCGAAGAGGGAGGTAGCGACGATCCAAGAGTTTCTGCGAAAAAATGGGTAGAGTTCTGGTGCAGGAAGACAATGAAGTATGCTCAGCCCCTTTTAAGGAAAGAAAAGAAGTCTGCTCGTTTGAAATCGACGCACAATCCTACTGGGGTCATAGAGGATGCAGTTAATTGGTCGACTGTTGAAGAAACTTTATTCCGTAAGCTGGGAGTTATGGATGACAAGAAAGACGAGACATACTTGGCTGCTTTTCTATCTTATTGGTTATGTATTTTTGTGCTCCCTTCAAAAGATGGTGACTTTATTCGTCCTGGGACTTTTAAGATCGCGTGTCATCTTGCTTGTAAATGAAGAGTCAGCCTTGCAGTCCCAGTCTTAGCCAGAATATATAAGGGTTTGAATGAGATTTCAAAGTGTTCGTTGCTTGATCCTGCTCAAACTTGCTTTCCTGCTCATTATGTGTATGGTTGGTTAGCCCAATATTTTAAGACTCATTTTCAATATGCAAAGGGTCCAGTTGTTCCTCTCATGGCCGCATGTTCCGGTGAAGGTGCTGCCAAATATTTTGGGAAAGAGGAAGCAAGGAAGCGTATTCATAATGGAGAAAATATCATTTGGACTTCGACAATGCCCCGCAGATCTGGTCCGTACCACTATTATGACGATGGTAAGGCAGATGAGTCCGAGTTAAATTTCTTTATGAGTATTCGCTCGAATTATCTTCCTTTGAGGGATGGAGCCAACTTTATTATTGAACCTTACAACCCTCATCGATTTAGCCGCCAATTTGGTTTCTATCAAGACACCCCTGGTCGCTTGGAGCAAGATTTTCGTGAGGCCTCATTAGAAGAAGGGTTGAGACTTGCGCGGATTTGTGTGTTGACTAGGTCTAAGTCGAGAGCAGTATTTCCTCCCTTTGGGTCCAATATGAAGAAGTTTACATCGTCTAACTATAGATCTCGGTGGGCAAGGGCGCATGGAAGCCTTCTTGAAGACCATTTACAGTTTTTGATGAATACTGTTGAGCCAATCGCAGATACCATTCAAGACTGCAACGAGGATGCCTTAGTGATTGATAAGCTTCCTGCTTTACAGTCTAAGGTAGTTGAGATGCGTGCAGACAACGAACCCATGCTACACAAAGAGGTTCAAAGAGAAGAGATCCATACTCCAGTTGTCGAAAGTCTTATTCCATTTGGTGTAGTCGTTGATGCCTCTAACAAGCGCCTGCCCCAAGAGGGTAGTGATAGCAGCAAAGGAGATCAATGTTGGAAAAAGAAAAGGCCAAACCCAGAAGTGGTTATAGTGGTCCACAGCGTTGATAGCACTTCAAGAACACTAACAGCTCAGAACAAGAAGGTAAAAGAAAACATAAACCTTTTTTTTTGTTATCCATGGCCCAATGACTTTGCTAAAGTGTTCTTACATTTTTGTTTTTAGGCTAATAACATTGGACTGTTGCAACGAGTAAGGCCACAAGATAGTGGTGAATCTGTAGCAGGGCCAAACCCACAGAAATCATCTTCCACAGCTAAGGCAGATCAAGAGGCAACTTCTATTTCTCATGATGAAATTAGGGCAAAGTTGGGCTCTGATTTGCATGAACGACCAACAATTGCAGCTTCAGTTTTTGATGGAAAGAAGGTTGTCTTGAATATTCGAAAGGAGTTTATCTTGAAGCTTTGGACTTCGATTCAGCGTAAGCTGAAAGGCAGCACTGTAGACAATGTCTCTGATCTTGAAGAAAATACTAAAGTGATCCTTGAGGCAATGGGTGGGGATGATGTGGATATTTCCCCTTTGAGAAACCTATTAGGGTCCCTTTTTGAGCTTGCTGCTTCATATAACAAGACACGGTCGGATTTATCTGAGAAGGTTGAAGAGAACGCAATATCAGATGTTGAGGTACACCTTACAAATGCTTAAGGTAGTAATTAAGCATGGAAATACATGTAAGGTGATGTTTTAAACGTCAATACCACACAAGAGGGGGGGGGTGATTTGTGTGGTACCCAATTTTCGCTTAACTGAACTATAGAAGGACCTGGTTCTTCTATGTGTTCCAACTACTACTGTTTGCGGAATAACAAATCAAGTAAAATAAAGAACACAGAGATTTTTACGTGGAAAACACCTGGCTCAAGAGGTGAAAAAACCATGACCTACTACTCAGTAGGATTTTCCCAAACTTCCACTAAAATCACTGAGCCAAAACTGCATTTACAAAACCCTTTGTAAACCTAAGGATTAACTCTAATCCCGTTGTGGCACACAGCCTCAACTATTGCGACAACTTCAAGTTAACTCTAACTTGAATACTCAAAGTACCTATTACAATTGCTTCTATGAAAGCTGAAAGGTACAAAGTAAAAACACCTACTACAATTGAACTAGAATAAAAGATAGACACTTGAAACTGGTTCTTCTATCTTGTTCAAGTAGCTTCAGGATTGCACACTTGAATCACACATAAATTGCTTGCAAAATCGCCTTGCTCTTTCGCTCTCAATTTAAGTTTAACTTCTGCTTATGTGCATTACGTGTAAAAGAGAACAACACTAATATTTAATGAGTTAGTAATCAGAGATTGACTGGGATTCAAATACTACTCTTATATCGTAGAAGAGTTCAAAATGATCTCAAACTCTAACACTATCTCGATCTCAATTGTGTTCTCTTCATATAAGGAGTCTTTCTCTCCTTATCCAATATGCAACCTTTTCGATCAGATCAGGAGACATTACTTCTGATAACTTAGATTTATCTCCTTTACATGCATCTCACATGATTGGGTCGATCATGACTGTGCTACACAAGATGGACTTGGTCCATGTCTGAGTTCTTTTGTCAATCTTCAAAACTTCACCTGTTCTTGGCCAACAAATTCCCCCTTTTTGATGATGACAAACTCTGTGATTTTTACTTACTTGGATCCTGTGAGAACTCAGCTTAACCATCAATACAAAGTTTAGAAAGTTCACTTATCATCAAGGACCAGGTTAATTAGGTTATAAATATCACTTATTCAGAATGTGTAAAGCACAATATTTGTTCCCCCTTTTGGCATCATCTAAAAGTTGCATACAAAGTGTGAGTCCCAGATTTTAATAAGTACTCATGGCCACTAGGGCAACTGCAAGTGCAATCATGGTTTAATCATCAGTAATTAAGCAAACATATTTAAACTATCAGGGAAAGATTAACAATGAACAACAGCAAAAATAGTAGATATCATTGATAGAAGATATGTTGCTACCACAATCCACAACCAGAAAGCAAAAAACATTTAAACATGAGCAAAAAAAAGAAGAAAAATCCCTAATCCGGGTCACTGAAGGTACTACACAGGTTCAGGAGGTAAAGGCTAGAATTCCTAAGGCTTGGGGAGCTAGAGGGTTGGTTTTGGGCTTGGTGAAGATTCAGCATATTGTGAAGAATTCCATCATTCTTCTCCTTTTCCATGGTAAGCTCAGTTCTGGGGGCATCCCTCTCAGATTCCACCTCTGCCACTCGAGCCTTGAGCCTAGCTATCTCAGCATCCTTGGCTTCACATTCCTGAACTAGAGCCTTGACTTTACTGTTGATAGGGGTCTTCTTGGATGAACCAGGTTCATTTGGGATGGCATTGACTAAATAGACGCAAGCAATCAGAGTATTAATGCCAAAGTGATCCTTGCTTGAGGCCATTTCCCATTTCTTCAGAGGCACATTGCACCTATCCAGAATCGTAGTCAGAATAAAGCTATAGGGGATAGCATGAGCCTTAGAGCCATTGATGACCCTGTCCAGCAGCTTGATGATGAATGTAGGCCAATTAATTTGCCTTCCACTTTCCAGGCACTCCATATGAACTAGGTCCATATAATTTGCAATATGCCTTCTCTCCTGTCTGGGCAATAGGCACTTATTGACAAATTCAAACAAGACTTTGTGCTATGGCCTCATTTCACTTTTCCGGACAGCCCTATCCTCATTCACATCTTCAGCATCACAGAACCTCCTGGTAATTTTAAGGGCAGTAGGAAGGGAGTCCAGACAACGCCACCTTTGCCTTGTATAGTCATCAAACCCTTCAGAGGGTATGTCAAGGATCTCTCCCAGTTTTCCTGCATCAAAGGTCACTTTAACTCATTTCACCAGGCTGCTAACCTTGCCATCCTTAACCTCAACATTTGCCATGAACTCAATTATCTCATTTATGGCTAGCCTACCATCCATCTGAAGGACCATGTCCTTCCACCTCTGAGCAGCTAAGGCATCCATCAATCTCATCATTCCTGGTTCCACCAGGTCTTTCAGCAATCTACCCTTCAAATTTTTCTTTTGCCAAAAATGGCAAGCTTGTCTTGTTCACCATCATACTCATCTTCTTCTTCTTCTCCACTCCATTTCTCATCTTTAGAAATTCTTACTTGTTTACTTTTCACTGCAGACCTTGTTCTCTTGGCTAATGAAGGTTCAGCAGCTGCAGATACAGAAGAAGACTTCTTGGAAGAAGTCTTGGGCTTTTTGGGCTTGGGGGTCTGAACCTCCACTGTTGGAACTTCCTCTTGATGAACCTGTTCCATCTCCTCAACTTCCACAGCCTCTGAAGACTCTGCCACCTTCCCCTTTCCTTTAGCCAGCCTTTTCTTCTTACTCTCAGCTAGAGCCTTTTGTAGATCACTCTCACTATGTTTCACCCTGCTTCTTGTGGCTCTTCCCTTAGGCAAGGAAGTTTCAGTAGTTGTTGGGGATGAAACCTTTCATTTCTTAGAGGGTTTAGGAGCACTGGGGGCTTTTTGTGTGGGAGTTCTTCTTTTCTTTGGATAATAACTTGCCCCAACCTTTTTCAACAAGTCTGCTGGGGTCTCTTCAGTTGATGAACCAGGTTCATCTCTTTGTGCACTTAGATTAACTAACCCTTCAGCAGCTTCACCAGAACCACTTCCCCCTGACTTCTTGCCACTCTCTTCTACAATTTCTTGTTCAGCCACACAAATAGCAGGCACAGACAAACCAGCAGTGGGTGAATGATCAACTACTATTTTCCCATTTCCCCTCTCTTCACAACATGCACCCTCTCTCTCTTTTTCTTTTTCAGATTTCTTTTAACCTCCACTCCTTCGTAACTCAAGTAGTTCTACATCCCTGATAGGCCCAACCAAAACAAACCTAGTTTCTAGACTTTTAGTCACAGAAGAACTTACCTTAGACGGGGATTCTTGAGTCTTTTCAGAGTCAGAAGACCCAGGTCCTTCCCCCTCACTTGCCGATTTGTATAAGTCAGAATCAGAGGTGGAGTCAGAGTCTTGGACTTGTCTTGCCTTTAATTTCTCAATTAATTTGTTTGAGAGAGCCCCAAACGCTGCTGTTTTCCGAGCAAGCATTTTTACCCTTCTCAGCCTGGGTTTGGGAGACGTGCTAGGTGGAGGAGAGGTAGATGAATTAGAGGGAGTGGGTGGTGGAGGGGTTCCAAGATTGTATTGTGGGTTTTTCATGATCACTGGTTTCTTGAGAGAATTGGTGAGTTAGAATTTTGGAGAAGAAAGCAAGTGAAAGTGAAGAGGGATTTTTGACGGTTTAGGATTATGAAGATGGCAGGAGGTAATGATGTGTATTTAAAAAGAGATACACATTTAATGTATAATGGCAGATTTAGCAGTGGTCAATTAGAGGTCTAATCAACCTGAAATTTCAGGTTTGAATGATCGGTTAGGCTTCCTAGATTTTAGGCAGTAATTTTTATGGTTTAGAGTTCTAAGGCTGACGAAACTGGTTCAAAACTAACGGATAGAATTTTCTAAGGAGTTGAACAATTGTAGGACTTCTGCTCATGATTTAAATATTTATATTTCTAATTGTGCAGAGTATAGAAAACATACCTTAGCATTCAGATGAACCCATACTGATGAACCAGGTTCTTCATTTAGAATTCTCTTGACCATGCCTCAATTTACCACAATAGAGAAAATTTTGTGAGAGATCAGTGAGTCATATTAACACATGTCACAGGAGTATACTAATTACAGTATGAGGCTGAGTAAAAATTAATCTAGATATTTACACAAGTTCAGATTTCCTAGCCAATTTTTTTTTTCATTGTGCATTCTGAGCTGGTCCTATTAGGTGATTTTAATAATCCCTAATTCCAACATGTTCCTTTCAAAGTTTTCTCTACTCAATGCTTTAGTAAAGATGTCAGCAATTTGTTTATCAATAGCACAAAACTCTATGGCAATCAATCCTTTCTCATAGTTATCTCTTAAGAAGTGGTGTCTAACATCTATGTGCTTAGTCCTCTTATGATGAACAGGGTTCTTTGTCATACTTATACCACTAGTGTTATCACAGAAGATAGGAATGCAACCAACTTCAATGCCAAAATCTATCAACTGCTGTTTGATCCATAGCAATTGAGCACAACAAGAGGCAGCAACAACATATTCAGCCTCAGCAGTGGATAAAGCCACTGAATTCTGCTTTTTAGTGGCCCATGATACAAGACATGAACCAAGAAAATGAGCCATACCTGAGGTGCTCTTCCTATCCACAAGGAAACCTGCATAATCAGCATCAGCATACCCTACTAGATTGAAATTACTACCTTTAGGGTACCAAAGACACAAATCACTAGTGCCTTTCAAATATCTCAGTATCCTCTTGACAACAGTCAAGTGAGATTCCCCCGGATTTGCCTGAAAGCGAGCACAAAGCCCTACACTGAAAACTATGTCAGGTCTGCTGGCAGTAAGATACAAAAGTGAACCAATCATACCCCTATACAGCTTCTGATCAACAGATGAACCAGGTTCATCTATGTCTAATTTAGTGGCAGTTGCAATGAGGGTGTCTATTTCCTTTGATTCATCCATTTAAAATTTTTGATCAACTCTTTTTCATATTTCTGCTGATGGATCATGGTTCCATTTGGGTTTTTTTTTTATCTGTAAGCCTAAGAAAAAGTTAAGCTCACCCGTCATACTTATTTCAAACTCACTCCCCATTAATTTGGCAAAATCTTTACTTAGTTTGTCAGTGCTTACCCGAAAAATTATGTCATCAACATATATTTGTACAACAAGAATATCATTACCTTTTTCCCTCAGGAATAGAGTTCTGTCAATTTTACCTCTTTTGTAGACATGTTCAAGCAGGAATTTGGATAATCGTTCATACCATGCTCTAGGAGCCTGCTTGAGTCCATAGAGAGCCTTGTCTAATTTGTACACATGTTCAGGACATTCCTTGCTCTCAAACCCTGGAGGTTGTTTAACAAACACTTCTTATTTTAGATAGCCATTCAGGAAGGCACTTTTGACATTCATCTGATGAAGAGTGAATTCCATGTGTGCTGCAAAGGCTATGAGGAGTCTTATTGCCTCTAGTCTTGCAACAGGAGCAAAGGTCTCATCATAGTCTATACCCTCCTCTTGGCTATAACCCTGGACCATCAGTCTTGCCTTGTTCCTTATAACTGTTCCATCTTCATCAAGCTTGTTTCTGAAGACCCATTTAGTGCCAATTACTGATCTGTCCTTGGGTCTTGGAACTAGGTGCCAAACTTGACTTCTCTCAAACTGATTGAGTTCATCTTGCATTGTATTTACCCAATCTGCATCCTGCAAAGCCTCAACAACATTTTTAGGTTCAATAAGAGATAGGAAAGCATCAAAAGCACACAGATTCTTTAATTGTGATCTAGTTTTAACTCCAGAGGTTGGATCAGTGATTATGTTCTCAATGGGATGAGAACTTTGATACCTGTGAGGTTTCACAACCAACTGATTTATGCTTGATGTTTCTCCCATGTTCTGTTGCTGAGGGACAGGGTCATGAACAGGTTCCTTTAGGGGATTGGTTTCAGTTCCTCTTTGTTCAATTCCCCCTGTCTGGTTGCCCTAGATGGAAGAACCTGTTCCATCACCTGTTCTTTCTTTTGGTGCAACGTTAGCTTGAGTTGAGACTTCACTCAAATCTTTTACCAGACCAATAGCTTCATCTTCATGTTCCTGTCTCTCAGACAGAATGTTAGTTTCATCAAAAAATACATGCACACTTTCTTCTACACACAAAGTTCTTTAATTGAACACTTCTTAGGCTTTGCTATGTGAAGAATACTCCCTCATCACTTCTGGGATCAAACTCATCTAGGGAGTCCTTTCCATTATTGTGCATAAAGCACTTGCATCCAAATGCCCTATGATGGGATATATTTGGTTTTCTCCCTTTAAGTAACTCATACGGAGTCTTCTCTACAAGAGGTCTAGTCATGCATCTATTAATGATATAACAGGCAGTATTTACAGCCTCTGCCCAGAAGCTATGAGGCAGTTTACTAGAAAGAAGCATAGTCCTAGCCATATCTTCAAGAGTCATGTTCTTTCTTTTAACTACTCCATTTTGTTGAGGAGTCCTAGGGGCAGAGAAATTATGATCTATACCAAGCTCATCACAAAATTCAGCAAACTTAGCATTTTCAAATTCAGTTCCATGATCAAACGTGATTGATGCAAGTTGATTACCTAGTTGTTTATGAGTTTTTCTAACAAAGGCAGTAAACATGTCAAATGCTTCATCCTTAGATGTTAAGAATATTACCCAGGTAAACCTAGAATAATCATCAACAAGTACCATCACATATTTCTTACCACCTCTACTCAATGTTCTCATTGGACCACATAGATCCATATAAACCAGTTCCAACGTCCTGGTTGTGCTTACCATTTTCTTGCTTTTGAAGGATGATCTTACCTGCTTCCCCCTTGCACAGGCCTCACAAACTTTGTCTTCCTTGAACTTGATGTTAGGTACCCTATTACCAAGTCCTTGGAGACTAGTTTGTTGAGTTGATTCAGACTTGCATGACCAAGTCTCTTGTGCCACATGAGGGGATCATTGTCCAACACACTCAAGCAAGTGAGTTCATTTTTTGAAAGAGTGGAAAAATCTAATGTGTAAATATTGTTAACTCTTTTTCCCCGCAAAACAATCTTGTCGGTGGTAAGATTAATTACAAAGCATTTGGTATAGGTAAATGCTACAAGGTTACCTCTGTCACACAGTTGTGACACACTGATTAGGCTATATTTTAAGCCATCTATCAAGTAGATATTCTCAATGGAATGTGAGTCTGTCTTAACTACCTTTCCAACCCCAATGATCTCACCTTTCTTTCCATTTCCAAAGGAGACATTACCTCCTTTTAAGTCCTCAAGTGAAAGGAACTGGTTCTTGCTTCCAGTTATATGTTTTGAGCAGCCACTATCCATGTACTATATTTGGCTACTTCCCTTCACTTGGGCCTGCAAAAAGCAATCAGGGGTTAGTCTTAGGAATCCAAACTAGTTTGGGTCCCTTTCTATAGGCAAAGGGGTAAATCAAATTCCTTTTAGCCCACCCAGGCAGCCTATTTTTCTCTTGAACAAAGGTTTTGTTCTTTTGACTGGCCTTTTCTTTTGCATTACATTCATTTTTGTAATGACCAGTCTTGCCACAGTGTGTGCAAATTTTGTTTTCAGGAAGAGTGAGGTACTTGCTTTTGGGGTCCCACTTAGGTGCTTGGGCCCCATAGCCAAGTCCTCTTTTGTTGCTACTGTGATGTTCTTGTAGCCAGGATAGTGCATCAGAAGCCTTATTCCATTTGCAAGTTCTGTCTAGTTCATGCTTCACCTTCCCTAGGTCTTCTTTTAAGACTCTTATCTGCTCATCTTTCCTGTACAACTCATCCTTCATTTTTCCTCGGTTTTCTTCTAAGGTGAGATGTGTGTGAGCAGCTTTTTTCTTACCTGTTCCTAATTTCAGTTTTAGATTTTCAGACCTAAGTTCTAGGACACTGGTGTCAAGTTCAAGAACCTGGTTCTTCAACTCAGCATTTTTACTGTCACTTTCATTAGCTCTAGATTCTAGATTTTTGCACTTGGCTTTTAATAGCACTCACTCCCTAGACAGCTCTTCCTTCTCATCGTTAATTATCTCATACTCATCGATGAAGTCTAGCAATAGTTCAGACAACCTTTCTTTAGACAGAAATTTAATCTTGTCTTTGAGATGAAGCACACTTACCTCTTGTTCATCATCTGATTTTCCGATGGCCATAAGTGCTTGTTCATCTCCATCTTCGTCTTCTGAATCCTCATCTGATGTCTCTCCCCAAGCAACAACTATAGCCTTTGTTGATCCTTTGTTCCTTTTGGGTTGAACCTGTTCCTTCTTCCTGTTCCTTCGTTCAGTCCTTTCCTTCTTTCATTCAATTTCCCACTGAGGACAGTTTCTTGATCATGTGATCAGTCTTGCCACATTTGTAGCAACCCTCGTTAGTCTGTTTCTCAGGATCCCTTGGTTTGTTGAAGGTTGTACCTCTCGAAGAACCTTTTCCTCTCATTAGGTACTTTTTGAAAACCCTTGTGATCATGGCCATTTCATCATCCTCTAGATTTGCACCTTTAGCTATTCTGAGAGCCAGACTCCTTTCCTTCTTGGGTGCATCCATTTTCATGGTTTGCCTTCTTAATTCATAGGCAGTGAGGTTTCCAATCAGTTCATCCAACTTGAGAGTAGCAATGTTCTTTGATTCCTGATTAGCAGTGATTTTGCTTTCCCAAGTGACTGGTAGGACCCTTGTCAAGATTTTCTCATCCTTGTCTTCTTCAAGGATAATTCTCCCAGGAGATGTAAGTTCATTTATTAGTGTTGTGAACCTTGTGTACATCTCCTGGATAGTTTCTCCTTCCTTCATAGTGAAATTCTCATATTGAGAATATAGCAGTGTTCCTCTTGATCTCTTTACTTGAGGAGTTCCTTCATGAGCCACTTGTAAAGTGTCCCATATCTCCTTAGCAGTGGTACAACTTTGAATCCTGCTGTACTCATCTGGACCAAGTCCACACACAAGCCATTTCTTGGCCTTGGCATTCTTTTCCCATTTCTTCAGGTCTTCAGCAGTGCAGTCAGCTCTTGTCTTTGGCACGTCCACTCCTTCAGCATTCTTCTTTGTAGTCGCCAAGGGACCATCAGTGACTATGTCCCAAAGTTCATAGTCTTCTCCTATGATGTGATCTCTCATCCTGTTCTTCCACCAAGAATAGTACTGACCATTAAAGAGTGGAGTCCTAGCAGTGGATTGCCTTTCCCAGTTTCCGGGTGGTGCACTCATCTTGATCTTTTCCTAAGGTGTTAACCTCTTCAAGGATAACCGGCTCTGATACCAATTGATGTTTTAAACGTCAATACCACACAAGAGGGGGGGGGGTAATTTGTGTGGTACCCAATTATCGCTTATCTGAACTATAGAAGGACCTGGTTCTTCTATGTGTTCCAACTACTGCTGTTTGCGGAATAACAAATCAAGTAAAATAAAGAACACAGAGATTTTTACGTGGAAAACACCTTGCTCAAAAGGTGTAAAAATCACGACCTACTACTCAGTAGGATTTTCCCAAACTTCCACTAAAATCACTGAGCCAAAACTGCATTTACAAAACTCTTTGTAAACCTAAGGATTAATTCTAATCCCGTTGTGGTACACAGCCTCAACTGTTGTGACAACTTCAAGTTAACTCTAACTTGAATACTCAAAGTACCTATTACAATTGCTTCTATGAAAGCTAAAAGGTACAAAGTAAAAATACCTACTACAGTTGAACTAGAATAAAAGATAGACACTTGAAACTGGTTCTTCTATCTTGTTCAAGTAGCTTCAGGATTGCACACTTGAATCACACATAAATTGCTTGCAAAATCGTCTTGCCCTTTTGCTCTCAGTTTAAGTTTAACTTCTGCTTATGTGCATTACCTGTAAAAGAGAACAACACTAATATTTAATGAGTTAGTAATCAGAGATTGTCTGGGATTCAAGTACTACTCTTCTATTGTAGAAGAGTTCAAGATGATCTCAAACTCTAACACTATCTCGATCTCAACTGTGTTCTCTTCATGTAAGGAGTCTTTCTCTCCTTATCGAATATGCAACCTTTTCGATCAGATCAGGAGACATTACTTCTGATAAGATAGATTTATCTCCTTCACATGCATCTCACATGATTGGGTCGATGATGACTGTGCTGCACAAGATGGACTTGGTCCATGTTTGAGTTCTTTTGTCAATCTTCAAAACTTCACCTGTTCTTGGCCAACATAAAGCATGTGGCAGTTATGACAGGGAAAGAGACAATATGAGAACAACGGGAAAGAAATAGGCAAAAGCAGATAAATTGGCGGCGCATAGGTACTCGTCACCTCACCTATACGCCGCTCACATGGATTTTCATATAGCAAATAAGTCAAGGGTTCCTAATCCCTCGAGTCAAAGTTAGACACAACACTTACCTCGCTCCACGGGCCACTCAATGCTCAATTACCACTTTTCCTTTAGTATCCACCTCCTAAACACTCGTATCTAGTCACAATCAACTCAATAAAATCAATTAATTCTAAAGGAATCAACTACAATGCATAAATTCAGATTTCAAAAACTTTCCCCCAAAAAGTCAAAAACCGACCCCGGGACCACTTGGTCAAAACCCGAGGTTCGGACCAAAATCCATTTACCCATTCACCCCCGAGCCCGGATATATAATTGGTTTTGGAATCTGACCTCAATTCGAGGTCTAAATCCCCAATTTCCCTAATCCTTAGTTTCTACCCAAAAACCCCCAATTCTACCACGAACACTCTAGATTTTAGGTTGAAAATTCATGAAATGCAATGGGTAATTAAAAGAAAGTGGTTTAAAATCACTTACGAACACTTTGGGGAAGAAATTAGCTTTGGAGAATCGCCTCTAGGCTGTCTAGCTTTTGAAAATTTGAAAGAATGGCTTAAGTCCCGTTTTTCATTCTGTTTTCAATAACTGGGTAGGCCTTCTTCGCGTTCGCTAAGGGCCTCCCGCGTTCACGAAGGGTAGCGGCCCAGAAGGCCTATGCGTTCGCGAAAGGTTGCACGCGTTCGCGATGGACTGTCCCTCCTATCCATTGCATTCGCGAGCCTTGGCTCGCGTTCGCGTAGAACTACTCACTGATTCCCAGCCCACCTCCAATAACTCTACGTGTTCGCGTGTTGCCGGTCGCGTTCGCGAAGAGCAGACCCCCCCAGTTCTCCGCATTCGCGACCATGACCTCGCGTTCGCGTAGAATAAAACCATCCCCAGCCTAGCTCACACTTCTCGGTCGCAAGAGTAGCTTCGTAAATGCAAAGAAGGAAACCAGAAAGCATTGACTGCAGAAAAACCAGATTTTTCCCAAGTTCAAAACATACTGAAGCCTATCCGAAATTCACCTGAGCCCTCGGGGCTCCAAACCAAACATGCACACAAGTCCTAAAACATCATACGAACTTGCTCGCGCGATCGAATAGCCAAAATAACACCTAAAACTATGAATTTAGCACCAAATTGAATGAAATTTTTCAAGAAAGCTTTAAAACTTCTAACTTCACAACCGAACGTCCGAATCACGTCAAACCAACTCCGTTTCTCACCAAATTTCACAGATAAGTTATAAATATTATATGGGACCTTTACTGGGCTCGGAACCAAAATAAAGATCCCGTATCAACAAGGCCAAACATTAATCAATTCTTTAATACTATTAGATTTTCAGACTTTTAATTTTCAACAAAAATTCATATCTCGAGCTAGGGACCTCAAAATTCGATTCCGGGCATACGCCCAGGTCCCATATTTCATACCATGCTATTTTAGCCTGCTTGAGACCATAAAGTGCCTTGTCAAGCTTGTACACATGATCAGGACATTCCTTGCTTTCAAAACTCGGAGGTTGCTTGACAAACACTTCCTCCTTTGGATAGTCATTGAGGAAGGCACTCTTGACAGCCATCTTACTGAGAGTGAATTCCATGTAAGCAACAAAGGCTTTAAGGAGTCTAATTTCTTCTAGTATTGCCACCGGAGCAAAAGTCTCATCATAGTATATGCCCTCCTCTTGACTATATTCTTGAACCACAACTCTTGCCTTGTTCCTTGTAATTGTTCCATCTTCGTCAAGTTTGTTTCTGAAGATCCATTTTGTGCCAATTACTGATCTATTCTTGGGTCTTGGTACCATATACCAAACTTTACTTCTCTCAAATTGGTTGAGTTCATCTTGCATTGCATTCACCATTCTGCATCCTGCAAAGCCTCAGCAACATTTTTAAGTTCAATAGAGATAAAAAAGTATCAAAAGCACAAAGATTCTTCATAGAAGATCTGATTTTGATTCCAGAGGTTGGATCAGTAATTATGTTCTCAATGGGATGAGAACTTTGATACTTGTAAGGTTTCACAACCAGCTGGTTTCCCCTAGATGTTCCTTCAATGTTTTGTTGCTGAGGAACAGGATCATGGAAAGGTTCCCTCGAGGTTTGAGGATCAGTTCCTCTTTGTTCAGTTCCCTCTGTCAAGTTGCCCTAGGTGGAAGGACCTGTTCCATCACATGTTCCTTCCTCTGGTGCAACTTCGGTCTGGGCTGTGGTTTCGTTTGAGTTTCTTACCATCCCAATTGCTTCATCACCATGTTCCTGCCTCTCATAAAGAATGTTAGTTTTGTCAACCACATTTACACTTTCTTCTATACACATAGTTCTTTTGTTATAAATCTTATAAGCTTTACTATGTCAAGAATATCCCAAGAATACTCCCTCATCACTTTTGGGATCAAACTTACCTAGGGAGACTTTACCATTATTATGCACAAAGCACTTGCGTCCAAATGCCCTCAGATGGGATATATTTGGCTTTCTCCCATTAAGTAACTCATAGGGAGTCTTCTCAACAAAAGGTCTAGTCATGCACTTATTTATGATGTAGCATGTAGTGTTCACAGCTTCTGCCCAGAAACTATGAGGTAGTTTAGTAGAAAGAAGCATAGTCCTAGCCATTTCTTCCAATGTCCTATTCTTTCTTTCAACTACTCCATTTCGTTGTGGAGTCCTAGGAGCAAAAAAATTATGATTTATGCCATGCTCATCACAAAATTCAGCAAATTTAACATTCTCCAATTCAATACCATAATCAGACCTAATTGATGCAAGTTGATTACCTAATTGTTTCTGAGTTTTTGTAACAAAAGAAGTGAACGTGTCAAATGCTTCATATTTAGATGTTAGAAGTAGTGTCCAAGTAAACGTAGAGTAATCATGAACATGCACCATAACATATCTCTTACCACCTCTACTCAATGTTCTCATTGGTCCACAAAGATCCATATGGACCAATTCTATCGTCCTGGTGGTGCTTACCATTTTCTTGCTTTTGAAAGAGGATCTTACTTGCTTCTCCCTTGCATAAGCCTCACAAACTTTTTCTTCCTTGAACTTAATGTTAGGCAGTCCTATCACCAAGTCCTTAGAGACTAGTTTGTTGAATTGACTTAGACTGGCATGTCCAAGTCTCTTGTGTCAAATGAGGAGATCATTATCCAACACGATTAAGCAAGTGAGTTCGTTATCTGAAAGTGTGGACGGATCCACAACATATATGTTGTTCACTCTTTTTTCATGCAAAACTATCATGTCAGTGGTAAGATTAATCACAAAGCATTTTGTGGAGGTGAATGCTACCATGTTACCTCTATCATACAATTATGATACACTTATTAGACTGTACTTCAGTCCATCTATCAAGTAGACATTCTTAATAGAGTGAGAATCAGTCTTACCTACTTTTCAACCCTAATGATCTCACCTTTCTTCCCATTTCCAAAGGAGACATTACCTCCTTTAAGGTCCTCAAGTGAAAGGAACTGGTTCTTGCTTCCTGTCATATGCTTTGAGCAGTCACTATCCATGTACCATATTTTGCCGCTCCCCTTCACTTGGACCTGCAAAAGAAAATCAGGGGTTAGTCTTAGGAACCGAAACTAGTTTAGGTTCCCTTTCTATACGCAAAAAATATGAATCAAATTCTTTTTAGCCCAACTTGGTAGCCTATTCTTCCCTTGAACAAATTCTTTGTTCTTTTAACTTGCCTTTTCTTTTGCAGTGCATGCACTTTTATAGTGACCTGTTTTACCATAGTGTGTGCAAATCTTGTTCTCAGGAAGTGTGAGGTACTTGCTTTTGGGATCCCACTTAGGTGCCGGGTTCCCAAAGCCAAGTCCTCTCATGTTGCTACTATGGTGTTCTTGTAGCCATAAATGTGCTTCGGAGGACCTGTTCCCTTTACAAGTTGTGTTTACCTCATGCTTGACCTTACTTAGATCCTTCTTTAGAATTCTTACCTACTCATCCTTTTTATACAACTCATCTTTCACTTTTCCTACATTTTCTTTCAAGGTGTGTGATCAACTATCTTTTTACTTTTTCCTAATTTCAGTTTTAGATTTTCTGATCTAAGCTCTAGGACAGTTGAGTCAAGTGCATGAACCTGGTTCTTCAACATAGTATTTTCACTTACAGTTTCACTAACCCTAAGTTCCAGGTTTTTGCACTTAGCCTTCAAAATCACACACTCTTTAGACAGCTATTCCTTTTCTTTGTTTATATCCTCAGATTCATCAATTAGTTCTAGTAGCAACTCAGATAACCATTCTTCAGTCAATAATTTAATCATGTCCTTGAGATGAACTACATTTACCTCATCTCTTCATCATATTTTCCAATGGCCATGAGTGCTTGTTCATCTTCATCATCATCATCATCATCTGAGTTTTCTCCCCAAGCACCAACCATAGTCTTGGTTGATCCTTTGTTGTTGCTTTTCTTGGGTTGAAACTATTCCTTCTTCCTGTTCCTTCGTTCAGCTCTTTCCTTCTTCCATTCAATTTCCCACAAAGGACAGTTCTTGATGTGGTGATCAGTCTTTCCACGCTTGTAGCAGCCATCATTGGTTTGCTTCTCAGGAGCTTTTGACTTGCTATAGCTTTCACTTCTTGAAAAAACTTTTCCTCTCCTCAGGTACTTCTTGAAGTCCTTGGTGATCATGGCCTTTTCATCATCTTCCAGATCAGAACCTTCAGTGATTCTGAGTGCCAAGCTCCTTTCCTTCTTAGGTACATCCATCTTCATGGTTTCTCCTCGTTTATAAGCAGTTAGATTTTCAATTAATTCATCTAGTGGGAGAGTGGTAATATTCTTTGATTCCTGGATGGCAGTGATTTAGCTCTCCCAAGTGATAGGCAAAACCCTAGTCAATATCTTCTCGACTCTATCTTCTTCTTGAATAATCCTTCCAAGAGATTTTAGCTCATTTTGTAAGTTTAGTGAACCTTGTGTACATTTCTTGAATGGTTTCTCCTTCCTTCATAGCAAAGTTCTAATACTGAGAGTACAATAGAGTTCCTTTGGATCTCTTCACCTGAGGTGTTCCTTCGACCACTTGCAGTGTGTTCCAAATTTGCTTAGCAGTGGTACAGCTTTGGATTCTTCTGCACTCATCTAGACCAAGTACACAAACAAGCTATTTCTTGGCTTTAGCAAACTTCTCCCACTTCTTCAAGTCCTCAGCAGTGCAGTCCGCTCTTGTCTTTGTCACATCTACTGCTTCAGAATTTTTTTTCAAGGTAGCCAGTGGACCATCGGTGACAATATCCCATAGCTCATAGTCCTCTCCTATAATATGATCTCTCATCCTATTTTTACACCAAGAGTAGTACTGGCTATTAAAGAGTAGTGGCCTAGCAGTGGATTGCTCTTTCCAGTTTCCAGGTGGTACACTCATCTTGTTCTTCTCTTAAGGTGTTAGCCTCTTCAAGGATAACTCGCTCTGATAACAATTGATGTTTTATGCTTCAATGCCACATAAGAGGGAGGGGGTGATTTGTGTGGTGTCCAATTTTTGGGTGCACAGATTATAGAAGGACCTGGTTCTTCTATGTATTTCTCATACTACTGTTGCAGAAATAATAAATGCAGAAAGTAAAGAACATAAATATTTTACGTGGAAGACACCCGGCTCAAAAAGTAAAAAAAACCACGAGCTACTACTCAGTAGAATTTTCTCCAATACTTCACTAAATCACTAAGCCAAAACATCATTTAAAACATTCTTTGTAAACCTAACGATTACCTCTAATCCCGTTGTGGCAACCAGCCTCTAGTGGTTGCGACAACTTCAAGTTAACTCTAACTTCAATACAACACTCAGAGTATCTAGTACAATGGCTTCTAGATAAAGCTAAAAGGTACAATTTGAAACACCTACTACAATGAAACTAGAACAAAAGATAGACACTTGGAATTGGTTCTTCTATGTGGTTCATGTTGCTTCAGATTCGCACACTTGAATCACACAAGAATTGTTTGCAAAATGCCTTGCTATTTCGCTCTCAACTCACGTTTAACTTTAGCATTTGGGTGTCACTGTAAAAAGAGAACATCCTGCAATTTAAAGAGCTAGTAGAATAGGAAATAACTAGAGGTCTAATGTTATACTCTTCCTTGGTGGAAGAGTTCTAGTTATCTTCAACTTCTAACTCCTCTCTTATCTTGGATAGAGTTCTCTTCGAGTAAGGAGTCCTTCTGCCCCCCTAAGAGTTAAGATCATGCTCTCTTCAATTCTTCTCTAATCTAAACATGGCATTCCCTAGCATAGCATAGATAGTAAATAGCACCTAACTGCTGGCCAGACAATTAAGCAATTAATCATAGAATAGAAGAAACAACCATATATTAGTGAATTATAATCAAGTTCAAGTCAACGTTAAACAACAATATTCATGGCTAAATCACAACCCCAGAACAATGGGTTTTTAGCCACTCATGATACTGGCAAACAATTTCATAAGTTTGGATAATTGAAAATACTAAGAAAACATGAAGAAATCTGAGATGTTCTATGTTCTTGCTACCGGATGTTTCTTGTGTGTATCCTCTCTCAAAAGTGGCGTCTCCCCTTCACAAATAAGTTTAGTCTTGCTTTTATACGTGTTAGGTAGGTCTAGGGCCGAAATAACCGTGCCCGGGTGAAATTGGAGAAAATTCACGCCACAGGCGCCCTGCCTAGCGCCAGGCACCCTCCATGGCGCTGCCAATTTGGAGTTTCTGTTTTTGGCGCCACAGGTAGCTCAGGGCGCTGCCTGTGGTGCTGCACTGCCCAACTTTCTTGTTTTCGTCCGTTTTGGCTCTAACTTTGCACATTTCGCCCCCGATTTCTCCCGGATCATTCCTACACATAAAAACACATCAAATCAATATAAATCAACATATTTCACATCCTAAATCCACGAAACAAAAGTAAAATATGAGGCGATATACACACAAATATATATA
>NW_017671638.1:125077-144237 GCF_001879085.1 Nicotiana attenuata | reverse complement strand
CGATATACATGCGAATATATATACTTTGAGCAAAACATCAACACCCCACACTTAGACTCTTGCTCGTCCTCGAGCAATGGGACTATCAAATAAACCCCAACTACGTACAAGTCTCAACTATAGAGGTGCAATTCACTTTTAACCATACACTCTACCCTTGACTATGATCAATACCGGCACACAAGCATGAACATACAAAATTTTACATTCTTCCCGTTTAAGCATGCCCAAGTATCACATTTCAATTCAATCAATTCCAACACCTATTTGTCACCACCCAACCTCAAACGCCGACTTGTAACCACCAAGCACCCTCAATTCACGCACTCACCCAACAAGAAGTTTACAATATTACCAATCATTTATGAGATCATGTGCCCTCACCAACAAACAAAATAGTGAATATATATTAGTCCCCACATTCAAATATGCTTTTGAATATAGAATAAGGACATCATACAATTGAACAAAATTCGCTCACTCTCAGAAAGAATTCATATGTATCCCGTGGTCGTACCATAAGCTTGCCCGTAGTATATATCTCTACTAATTTAAGCAAGCCAACTCTAGGATCAATTAGGACTTTAAGGTTGTAATGTAGGCTAAGGGACAGGTATGATACATTTAGAAATAGTGACTAACCCTCCTAGGCACTTTAATACACTACATTCACAATTCAAGCACATATTCTTCTCAACCAATTCACTTGCCACAAACCATATGCAACATAGCCCTTACTTTCATTAAGCAGCTCTATACTCTCACTAGCACAAATTATTAAGCATTGGAGGTGTGTTTTTCTACATACTTTCACTATCAATTTTTCTTTTCTTGCAATTTTTCTTTCTTTCCCCTTTTTTTCACACACTCCATACATGAAGTTCATCGGCTAGTGACTTTTGATTTCAACTTTTAGTGCACCAATGTGCCCTTCCATGGTTCCACTCAAAAGCTACTCCCTAATCTCTCACCTTACTTCTTTTACCGACTAAGTGCCTTAGGAGGTAAAGGTTCAACAATCTCAAATAAGAACAAAATAGGGGTATGGCTTGTAATGTGGGTGCCAAAGAAAAGGTCTATAGGCTCAAAGGGGCTAGCAACGGAAAATTTTATTTTTATGTGACAAACACATCCATGATCAAGTAAGAAAATGCCTACGTCATCTCCTAAATTAGCACAACTTACAATTTCGCTTCAATTAACACACGGGGCAAGTTATAGACTACACAGGATAGCACAGAAGATCACAAATCCTCTCACACACATTGCACATGACTCACTCACAACGGTTTTGTTCAACTCTCAAGTCAAGCAAGACCACATAATTGAGAAATTTAAGCAATATTGCACTATGTGGCATACAAGTTAACAACTGAGAATTCAAATCAAATAGGGCTATTTACTATACTTAGGCTTCAAAATTCAAATCAAATACACAGAGAGATAGAATGTATGTCATAGCCTAATGTGCCAGCATCAATCATGTCAATGAGTATCTCAGAGCAACTCAGTTTCTTCCTAAACTACTCCTAAAAAAAATAATAGAGTACCCGGTTCAAGCTACACCCTTGGAAAATAACCGGTGCCAAAAGAAAAATCAAGGAATACTACCTAACTATCCTAAAAAAAACTTTTTGGTGTTTTTAATCAGACTTTTATCCCTCAAGAAAATTGTCCAAAAGATCCATCGTCCGGAAAAGTTCGAGCTTTTTCTAATTTTTTCTTCCTTTTTTTTCTTTTGTTTAAAGTTACTAAACTAAAACTAGATTAACTAAAAAAACTAAACTAGATTGAATAATAATAATAAAAGAAACACATTAAAACTACTAAAATAAATAAATTAAAACAAGTTGATACAAGATATACAACTACAGCACAGGTAGTATTCCTCCCACCCCACACTTAAACTTTGCATAGCCCTCGAAGCATATAAGAATGTAAAACAGAGTAGGGTGCAAAGAAAACTCCCTGTCACTCAGAGTCCTCCTCCTCAGCGTGCCCGCCAACATTAGCTCTGGGCACATCATCATCCGGTCCTAGAGGCACCAAATCCATGGGCCCCGTAAAATCATCACCAGCATGTCCTATGCGTCCGAGCCCTTGACAGTGTTGACGTCCTCCGATGAGTGAACGGGGCTACCAGGTGCAATCCCCAACATCTCCTTAGACGAACTTGACAAGTCATTGAGTAAATGCATACGCTCCTCGTCTGAAATACCAGCCCTGCTCATGAGTTAATTCAAAGAATTATAGAAGTACCTGTTGAAGTTCTCGTCTCGTTCGTTTCTTGCTGCCTGAGTGAGCTTTGACGACGTCTCCAACAATGATGTGATGTCTAAAAACCCAATAGGCCCCTCCACCACCTCGTCATGTCCTGGATACTCCGAGGCCTCCCGGGAGAGCATATATTGGGTGAGTAGGTTGCCGAAGAAGAACCTCTTAAATTGCCGCCCAAATCTCGTGTGGGCCATCTCACCGAGCATAATCTCACCCACATTAATGGGTCTGCCAGTCATCAAGAAGAATATGACACACACTCTAGCTCGAGTGCAGTCACTGCTGTGCTCCACTAGCATGAGTCTGGCTTGCACAAAATTCTGCCACACTTTGGCAGTCTTGTTAAAATCATAGCGAACCATCGAAAGGTGAACATCGCCGTGCTTCTTGGTCCACTTAGCATTTGAATCCACGCCACAAACAGTGTGACGTATCAATGTGTATTTCATGGTCGTGACAAATTTTTGGAGCCTCCTCGGATCAACATTCTCAACCCCTAAAAATCACATAAAGCCCTCATATCCAATGGCATGTCCACGCCACGTACATGTGACCTAGACAATTTGTAATTCCAATTGCCATATAATTCCCTAACCATGCTCAAATTTGTGTTTCCAGGGCATTCTAGGAGTTTGTCCATTTTTAGTGCTCGTAATCGGCCGAGGACATTCGGGAAGTTTCGTTCCAAAGCTTTGACATTGATCCCCATCTCGGAGACATACCGACCATATGGAACAAAATCCATGTGCCATACAATAGCTGCATTAGATGCTAGTTTCAACCGAGGTATTGGGGGTAATGGAGCCTGTTGTGATGCCTCAGAAACCTGTTTCCCTTTGGTTGGCCGCGAAGAGCCTTCTCCTTGCTTTCGCTTTTTGGGCGCGGGAGAAGTGGTGAAGGACTTTCCAATGCTCTTGCCTTTGCTAGAACTATCACGAGCCATAATATCCTGCAACATAGATAAGCATGTATGTGAGAACTCATCAAGAAATATGCCTAAGGTTTGTCGCGCAAGTCATGAAATGACCACACACTTAAAACCGAAGGCACAGTGTACAATACTCCACAACTTTGTTCTAACATGTACAACTGTGGCATTCTAATGCTAAGGGTACTCAAGACTTCCCCATGCCATACAATAGCTAAAAGGGCACTAATAATGCTACACATATAAGTGATTGCTCATGGATTAGTGAATGCACCGTAAGGCAAGCAAGAGGCATATGTTACTACTCTTTACACAACTACTACACTACACTAAATTAGCTAACTTCTACAACATACATCATATAAGAGAGATGGTGTAGGAACATGTTTGTATCAAAACCAAGCTCCTTAGCATGTAAAGTTATCCCCATACACCCCACACATAGCCTAAATTCATACACAAATATACTCGGTTACTCAGACTTCACCGGTATACCAAAATCTTCATTCAAACAATTGAACAAATACCTTGTGGACATAAAGTGTGTGCATTCTAGTTTAACAATGGTGGAACATGGTGGCCCTCCCAAAGTTCAACGAAGTAGAGGGAATTCTAGTTTACTACTCCGTATATACAATAACCACAAAATTTCGACCAATTTAAGCCACCCACCATAAAAATTTCATAAGAACTACATATGGGAAAAAACTTGGGGATTAGGGCAGTTGGGAATGGGATGTACATTTTTATCTACTAATTAAAACACAAAAAGAAGAAGAAGTCAAGAACAAGAACAACATACCTATAGACTTTATGAGGAGAGCAAGAGAAACTTGAGAGAATTTTTGAGAGAGAAGAGGAAGAAGACGCAGCAGAAACAACGTTTGAAAAGGAGAGAGCAACATGTGTTTTCTGATTTTTTTTTTTTTGTGAAGTTGGAGTTTGGGTGGTTTTGGGTTATGTTAAATTGGGTTGGGGATAAGTATGGGTATTAGGATAGGTCCTAGTGTTAGTGTAAATGGGTATTTGGGTTGGATTAAATGGGTATGGGTTATTAAATACAAAAAAAAAACCGAAAATAGAAAAATTACCTGGATGACCCCCAGCCCGTCGCTCAGCGCTATGCCTGGTGCTGGGGGATTTTTGAACACTATTTTCAGCGCCCCAGGTAGCGCTGAGCGCTGTTCTGGGCGCTATTTTCGAGGAATTTCTTTTTTTTTATATGTAACATCTCGATCCCCGAGCCTTTTATATACTCAATTTACACGTCCTACACCATTATATCTATAATTTCTATACCTATAAAGAAAATGCAAACTCTATCTACTCTAACTAAAAAAAATTAAGGAGTTAAACTAGGAAAGCAATAAAAATTGGGTTGCCTCCCAACAAGCGCATGTTGGGTTGCCTCTCAACAAGCGCATGATTTAGCATCGCGGCACGACGCAGAGTCTCGCTTACTTATCAGCGAGTACAACCTTGGTCTTCTCACGATTAATTATTCCTCCCCAATAGTGCTTGACTCTATGTCCATTCACCAAAAATTTTCTTTCACCATTTAAAGTTCGCAGCTCAATTGCACCATAAGGAGCGACTCTCACCACCTCAAAAGGGCCTGACCATCTCGACATTAACTTTCCAGGTAATAACCTTAGCCTAGAATTGAACAATAATACCTATTGGCGTGGCTCGAAGTGACGCGGCTTGATGTGCTTGTCATGCCATCTATTTGTCTTCTCTTTATAAAGCTTCGCATTTTCATACGAGTGCAGCATGAACTCATCTAGTTCATTCAACTACAAGAGACTTTTCTCAGCCGCAGTGTCAAGGTCCATATTCAACTTCTTAATGGCCCAATATGCTTTGTGTTCAAGTTCAACAGGCAAGTGACATGCCTTCCCATAAACAAGCTTATAAGGGGACGTCCCAATTGGCGTTTTGTATGCAGTTTTGTACGCCCACAAGGCGTCATCTAACTTTGCAGTTGATGTTCTAAAAGTCAATACCACACAAAAAGGGGGGATGATTTGTGTGGTACCCAATTTTCGCTCTAGAGGAACCTGGTTCTTCTAGGTGTACTTACTACTACTATTTGCGGAATTAAAAGTGCATAAAATAAAGAACTCAGAGATTTTTACGTGGAAAACACCTGGCTCAAAAGGTGAAAAAACCACGACCTACTACTCAGTAGGATTTTCCCAAACTTCCACTAAAATCACTGAGCCAAAAACAGCATTTACAAAACTCTTGTAAACCTAAGGATTAAACTCTAATCCCAGTGTGGCACATAGCCTCAACTGCTGCGACACTTTCAAGTTAACTCTAACTTGAATACTCAAAGTACCTAATACAATTGCTTCTATGAAAGCTGGAAAGGTACAACTTTAAACCACCTACTACAATTGAACTAGAATAAGAATAAACACAATAGTATTGGTTCTTCTATCTTGTCCAAGTAGCTTCAGGAATGCACACTTTAATTTCACATAAATTGCTTGCAAAATTGCCTCGCTCTTTTGCTCTCAATTTAGTTTTACTTCTGCATTTATGCAACCCCTGTAAAAGCGAACAATCATTGTTATTTAATGAGTTAGAAATCAGAGTTTGATTGAGACTCAATTGTTGATCCTTTGTCGAATTTGAGTCCTACAACAATACAAACTCCAACCCTTATCCTTGATCCGGATTAAGTTCTCTTCACATTAGGAGACTTCATCTCCTCATCCTTTATGCAACCTTTTCGATCAATTCAGAAGATATTGCTGCTTGATCCTTGAGACTTATCTTCTTTTAGGTGATCTTAATCATCCCTAATTCCAACCTGTTCCTCTCAAAGTTTTCTCTACTCAGTGCTTTAGTGAAGATGTCAGCTATTTGTTTATCAGTAGCACAAAATTCTATTGAGATCAATCCTTTCTCATAGTTATCTCTAAGGAAGTGGTGTCTAACATCTATGTGCTTGGTCCTTTTATGATGAATACGGTTCTTTGTCATACTTATAGCACTAGTGTTATCACAGAATATTGGTATACATCCCACTTCAATTCCAAAATCTACCAGCAGTTGTTCGATCCATAGTAATTGAGCACAACAAGAAGCAACAGCAACATATTCAGCTTCAGCAGTAGATAGGGCTACTGAATTTTGCTTTTTGGTAGCCCATGATACAAGACATGAACCAAGGAAGTGTGCCATACCTGAGGTGATCTTCCTATCAACTAGGAAACCTGCATAATCAGCATCAGCATATCCTACTAAATCAAAATTACTACCTTTAGGATACCAAAGGCACAAATCAGCGGTTCCTTTTAGATATGTCAGTATCCTCTTGACAGCAGTCAAGTGAGACTCCTTTGGATTTTCCTGAAAACGAGCACAAAGTCCTACACTGAAAACAATGTTAGGTCTGCTAGCAGTGAGATACAAGAGTGAACCAATCATACCCCTATACAACTTTTGATCAACTGATGAACCAGGTTCATCAACATCTAATTTAGTGGCAGTTGCAATAGGTGTGTCTATTTCTTTGGATTCCTCCATTTTAAACTTTTTGATTAGCTCTTTTGTATACTTCTGCTGATGGATCATGGTTCCATTTGGACTTTGTTTGATCTGTAAGCCTAAGAAGAAGTTAAGCTCACCCATCATGCTCATTTCAAACTCACTCCCCATTAATTTTGCAAAGTCCATACTTAGCTTGTCAGTGGTGGCCCCAATGATTATGTCATCAACATAAATTTGCACAACAGTCGTTCATACCATGCTCTTGGGGCCTGCTTGAGTCCATAGAGAGCCTTGTCCAGCTTGTACACATGCTCAGGACATTCCTTACTCTCAAACCCTGCAGGTTGTTTCACAACCACTTCTTCTTTTAGATAGCCATTTAGGAAGGCACTTTTGACATCCATCTGATGAAGAGTAAATTCCATATGTGCTGCAAAGGCTATGAGAAGTCTGATTGCCTCTAGTCTTACAACTGGAGCAAAAGTCTCATTATAGTCTATGCCCTCCTCCTGGCTGTAACCTTGGACCACCAATCTTGCCTTGTTCCTTGTATCTGTTCCATCTTCATCAAGTTTGTTCCTGAAGACCCATTTTGTACCAATGACTGATCTGTCCTTGGGTCTTGGTACTAGGTGCCAAACTTGCCTCCTTTCAAACTGGTTAAGCTCATCCTGCATTGCATTCACCCAATCTGCATCCTGCAAAGCCTCAACAACATTTTTAGGTTCAATGATAGATAGAAAAGCATCAAAAGCACATAGATTCTTTAATTGTGATCTGGTTTTAACTCCAGATGTTGGATCAGTGAGAATGTTCTCAATGGGATGAGAACTTTGATACTTGTGAGGTTTCACAACCAACTGGATTCTGCTAGATGTTTCTGCCATTTGCTGAGGAACAGGATCATGAACAGGTTCCTTCAATAAGTTTATCTCAATTCCTCTTTGATTTCTTCCCCCTGTCAGGTTGCCCTGTATGGAAGAACCTGTTCCATCACCTGTTCCTTCTGTTGGTGCCACTTTAACCTGAGTGGATGCTTCGGTCAAGTCTTTTACCAATCCAATGGCTTCATCTTCATGTTCCTGTCTCTCAGAAAGAATGTTAGTTTCATCAAATACTACATGCACACTTTCTTCAACACACAAAGTTCTTTTGTTAAACACTTTATATGCTTTGCTATGTGAAGAATATCCCAAGAACACTCCCTCATCATTTTTAGGATCAAACTTACCTAGGGAGTCTTTTCCATTATTATGCACATAGCACTTGCAACCAAATGCCCTAAGATGGGATATGTTTGGTTTTCTCCCTTTAAGTAACTCATAGGGAGTTTTCTCAACAAGAGGTCTAGTCATGCATCTATTTATTATGTAGCATGCAATGTTTACAGCCTCTGCCCAGAAGCTGTGAGGCAATTTACTAGAGAGTAGCATGGTTCTAGCCATATCCTCAAGAGTTCTATTCTTTCTTTCAACTACTCAATTTTGCTGAGGGGTCCTAGAGGCAGAGAAATTATGATCTATACCATTTTTATCACAGAATTCAGCAAACTTTGAGTTTTCAAATTCAGTTCCATGATCAGACCTAATGGAGGCAAGTTGATTTCCTAATTGTTTCTGAGTTTTTCTAACAAATGCAGAAAACATGTCAAATGCTTCATCTTTGGAGGTTAGAAATAGAACCCAGGTAAATCTAGAATAATCATCAACTAGCACCATTACATATCTCTTTCCACCTCTGCTCATGGTTCTCATTGGACCACATAGATCCATATGGACCAGGTCCAATGACTTGGTTGTACTTACCATTTTCTTGCTTTTGAAGGATGACCTTACCTGTTTCCCCCTTGCACATGCCTCACAAACTTTGTCTTCCTTGAACTTGATATTAGGTAGCCCTATCACCAAGTCTTTAGAGATTAATTTGTTAAGCTGATTTAGACTTGCATGACCAAGTCTTTTGTGCCACAGGAGGGGATCATTAACCAACACACTTAAACAAGTGAGTTCATTTTCTGAAAGAGTGGACAAATCTACAATGTAAATATTGTTAACTCTTTTTCCCTGCAAAACAATCTTGTCAATGGTAAGGTTAATCACAAAGCATTTGGTGGAGGTAAAAGCCACAAGGTTACCTCTGTCAAACAGTTGTGACACACTTATTAGGCTATATTTCAAGCCATCCATCAGGTAGACATTCTCTATGGAATGAGAATCTATTTTGCCTACCTTTCCAACCCCAATGATCTCACCTTTCTTTCCATTTCCAAAGGAGACATTACCTCCCTTTAAGTTCTCAAGTGAAAGGAACTGGTCCTTGTCCCCAGTCATATGTTTTGAGCAGCCACTATCCATATACCATATTTGGCTCCTCCCTTTCACTTGGACCTGCAAAAGGAAATCAGGGGTTAGTCTTAGGAACCCAAACTAGTTTGGGTCCCTTTCTATAAGCAAAAGGGTGAATCAAAATCCTTTTTGCCCATCCAGGTAGCTTATTTTTTTCTTGAATAAAAGCTTTGTTCTTTTGACTGGCTTGTTCTTTTGCCTTACATTCATATTTGTAATGGCCAGTCTTACCACAGTGTGTGCAGATTTTATTTTCAGGAAGTGTGAGGTACTTGCTTTTAGGATCCCATTTTGGAGCTTGAGTCCCATAGCCAAGTCCTCTTTTGTTGCTACTGTGATGCTCTTGCAGCCAGGAGAGTGCATCAGAAGCCTTGTTCCACTTGTAAGTTCTGTCTAGTTCATGTTTCACCTTTCCTAGATCTTCCTTTAAGCCTTTGATGAATTCATCTTTCTTATACAATTCATCTTTCATTTTTCCCAAATTTTCTTCTAGAGTGAGATATGTGTGATCAGCTTTCTTCTTTCCTGTTCCTAATTTCAGTTTTAGCTTTTCAGACCTAAGTTCTAGGACACTGTTGTCAAGTTCAAGAACCTGGTTCTTCAACTCAGCATTTTTGTTATCGCTCTCATTTGCCCTAGACTCTAGACTTTTGCATTTTGCTTTTAGGATCACACATCCCCTAGACAGAACTTCCTTCATTGTTAATTATTTCAGATTCATCAATGAAGTCTAGTAATAGCTCAACCAACTTTTCTTTAGACAAGAATTTAATCTTGTCTTTGAGATGAAGAATACTTACCTCTTGTTCATCATCTGATTCTCCAATGGCCATCAGTGCTTGCTCTTCTTCAGCTTCATCTTCTGAGTCTTCATCTGAGGTTTCTCCCCAAGCAGAAACCATAGCCTTGGTTGAACCTTTGTTTCTTTTGGTTGAACATGTTCCTTCTTCCTGTTCCTTCGTTCAGTTCTTTCTTTCTTCCACTCAATTTCCCATTGAGGGCAGTTTTTGATCATGTGATCAGTCTTACCACATTTGTAGCACCTCATTGGTCTGTTTCTCAGGAGCTCTTGTCTTGTTGAAGGTTGTACCTCTTGAAGAACCCTTTCCTCTCATCAGGTACTTTTTAAAATCTCTAGTGATCATAGCCATCTCATCATCTTCCAGATCTGAACCTTCAGCAATTCTGAGAGCTAAGCTTCTCTCCTTCTTGGGTGTATCCATCTTCATGGTTTGCCTTCTCATTTCATAAGCAGTCAGATTTCCAATCAGTTCATCAAGTCTGAGAGTAACAATATTCTTGGATTNCGTTCCCGGGATGATATAGGATTGTGATATCATAGTCTTTCAGTAGTTCCAACCACCCCCTCTGCCTCAAATTGAGCTCCTTTTGCTTGAACAATATTGCAAACTCTTATTGATGTTCTAAACGTCAATACCACAGTAAGAGGGGGGTGATTTGTGTGGTACCCAATTTTCGCTCTAGAAGAACCTGGTTCTTCTAGGTGTACTTACTACTACTGTTTGCGGAATTAAAAGTGCATAAAATAAAGAACTCAGAGATTTTTACGTGGAAAACACCTGGACTCAAAAGGTGAAAAAACCACGACCTACTACTCAGTAGGATTTTCCCAAACTTCCACTAAAATCACTGAGCCAAAAACAGCATTTACAAAACTCTTGTAAACCTAAGGATTAAACTCTAATCCCAGTGTGGCACACAGCCTCAACTGCTGGACACTTTCAAGTTAACTCTAACTTGAATACTCAAAGTACCTAATACAATTGCTTCTATGAAAGCTAGAAGTACAAATTTAAACCACCTACTACAATTGAACTAGAATAAGAATAAACACAATAGAATTGGTTCTTCTATCTTGTCCAAGTAGCTTCAGGAATGCACACTTGAATTTCACATAAATTGCTTGCAAAATTGCCTCGCTCTTTTGCTCTCAATTTAGTTTTACTTCTGCGTTTGTGCAACCCTTGTAAAAGAGAACAATCATTGTTATTTAATGAGTTAGAAATCAGAGTTTGATTGAGACTCAATTGCTGATCCTTTGTCGAATTTGTCCTACAACAATACAAACTCCAACCCTTATCCTTGATCCGGATTAAGTTCTCTTCACATTAGGAGACTTCATCTCCTCATCCTTTATGCAACCTTTTCGATCAATTCAGAAGATATTGCTGCTTGATCCTTGAGACTTATCTTCTTCACGTGCATCTCACATGTATAAGTAGATAACCACTGTGTCTCACATGATGAACCTGGTCCATGACTGAGTTCATTTGTCAATCTTCAAAACTTCATCTGAATTTGGGCCAACAGCAGCCCAATCCTATCTATTCATACTCACCATTTTCTCTAAGATTTGGTTTATTTCTCTATTTGACACCTCAACTTGCCCACTTGTTTGAGGATGATATGTTGTAGCAGCTCTATGGCGGACTCCATATTTAGCTAGAAGATTATTGAACAACCGATTGTAGAAATGAGTCCCCTCATCACTAATTAAGGCACGTGGAGTCACAAACCTCGAAAATATGTTCTTTTTCCACAAATGTAGCTACCACCATGGCATCATTTGTTGGCAAGGCAATTGCCTCTACCCATTTTGGCACGTACTCAACTGCTAGCAAAATGTATTGGTTTCCTCTAGACGATGGGAATGGTCCCATAAAATATATCCCCCACACATCAAAAATCTCAACCTCCAGGATGTTATTCAAAGGCATCTCATGCCACCTTGTGATTATTCCTGTTCTCTGACATTGGTCACACTACTTAACAAATGCATGGGCATCCTTGAATAGAGTTGGCCAAAAGAAACCGGATTGTGTTACTTTTGCAGCTATTCTATCTCCTCCATGATGGCCCCCATAAGGTGATGCATGACAATCATACAACACTAATTCTGCCTCCTTTTCTGGAATGCGTCTCCTCATCAACTGATCAGCACATTGCTTGTACAAATATGGCTCATCCCAATAGTAGAAGTTCACATCATGTAGAAACCTCTTTCTAGCTTCAGATTCAATTTTAGGAGGAAGTACCTAACTCACAAGATAATTTACATAGTCTGTTTAAAATGGGGGAGGGTCTTGGGTGATACCAAAAAGTTGCTCATCAGGAAATACTTCTTTAATTTGGCCACCCTCCTCCACGTGATCGTGATTTTCCAGCCTTGATAGATGGTCAGCTACTTGGTTTTTTGTCCCCTTTTGATTTCGTATTTCTACATCGAATTCCTGCAGCAATAAAACCCAGCGCATCAATCTAGCCTTAGATTCCTTTTTTTGTAAATAGATACATGATTGCTGCATGATCGGTATGGACTATGACTTTCGTTCCCACCAAGTATGCCCGAAATTTCTCAAAGGCCCACACAACAGCTAACAACTCATTTTCAGTGGTAGTAATTCAACTGTGCATCATCAAGAGTCTTACTCGCTTAGTAGATGGAATAAAACACCTTATCTTTCCTCTGGCCTAGCACTGCCCCAATAGCATGGTCACTCGCATCACACATAAGTTCAAATGGTAAGGACCAATCTGGTGCCACAATAATGGGAGCAGACACCAACTTCTTTTTGAGTTCTTCAAATGCCTTGAGGCAGGCGTCATCAAAGTTGAAAGTTACATCTTTTTCAAGAAACCTGCACAAAGGAGTAGCAGTTTTATAAAAATCTTTAATAAAGCGCCGATAGAATCCTGTGTGTCCCAAGAAACTCCGGTCACCCTTCACTAAAATAGGTGGAGATAATTTTTCAACCGCCTCCACCTTCTCCTTATCAACTTCAATGCCGCTCCTAGACACTCTGTGACCCAACACGATGCCTTCCTGCACCATAAAATGGCACTTTTCCCAATTCAGTACCAGATTTGTTTCTTCGCAACGGGCCAGAAACTTGCTTAAATCCCTCAAACAATCATCATAAGAAGACCCAAAGACTGAAAAATCATCCATAAACACTTCCACAAATTTTTCCACCATATCGGTGAAAATAGCCATCATGCATCTCTGGAAAGTAGCTGGTGCATTACAAAGACTAAACGGCATTCACTTGAAGGCAAAAGTGCCATAAGAACAAGTAAAAGTGGTCTTCTCCTGGTCCTGTGGGCATATGACAATCTGATTGTATCCCGAATAACCATCAAGGAAGCAATAGTTCCATGCCCGGCTAATCTGTCCAATATTTGGTCAATGAATGAAAGTGGAAAGTGGCCCTTGCGGGTTGCTTTGTTGAGCCTTCTATAATCAATGCAGACTCTCCACCCTGTCACAGTGCGAGTAGGACCTAGCTCATTTTTTTCATTCTCAATCACAGCCATCCCCTTTTTTGGGCACACATTGTACTGGGCTTACCCAGTTGCTGTCAGAAATAGGAAAGATGATACCTACATCGAGCAACTTGATTACTTCCTTCTTCACGACCTCTTTCATAATGGGATTTAACCTCCTTTGCTGCTCAACACTCGGGTGGTGTCAATCTTCCAAGAAGATTTTATCATGCAAAATAATGGACTGATTCCCTTGATGTCAGCAATAGTCTACCCAATAGCCTTTTTATGCTCGTGGAGCACTCTGAGCAATTTTTCTTCTTGAGGGTTAGTCAAGCTGGATGAAATTATCATGGGCAATGTTTTAGAGTTCCCCAAATAAGCATAGCGCAGATGCACTGATAGAGGCTTAAGTTCTAGCTTTGGAGCTTCTTTAATAGATGGCTTAGGAGGGGTCAGAGTGACAGGCATGTCCAACTCCTCAAATTTTCCAAACCCATAGACATAACTGCAGGACATATCCAGTACTTGCTCAATTTCTCCCATAACTTCATCCTCACTGTCTTCTTCATCCCCGACCAAAGCTCGTTCAAGAGGATCTATAGAGCTCATATAAGGCATTAATAATGGAGAATCACCTTCCACCACAGAAATCTTGAGTGCTTTATAAACATTGAATACCTCTACTTGATCACCTACTCTCATCGTCATATTTCCTTCGCAAACATCGATAATAGCTCGGCCCGTGGCTAAAAATGGACGCCCCAAAATAAATGGGACTTCCTGATTAGGCTCGTAGTCCAAGATAATGAAATCAGCAGGGAATATGAAAGAACCCACTTGAACTAACAGATCTTCAATCACTCCTTCAGGATGAGCAAGGGAGCAATCAGCCAACAGTAAGATTACCGTTGTTGGGCGTGGCTCACCCAAACGCAACTGTCTGAACACAGATAGCGACATCAAATTGATGCTTGCTCCAAGATCACATAAAGCTCGCCCAGCTCCATGTTTAGCAATCGAGATTTGGATAGTGAAACTACTTGGATCCTTCAATTTTTGAGGTAACTTGCTTTGAATTCTTGAGCTACACTCCTCAGTGAGTACCACAGTTTCGAATTCGGCCGGCCTCCTTTTATTAGCCATTATGTCCTTGATGTACTTTGCATGTTTGGGAACTTCTTGTAATATGTCAACCAATAGAATATTAATTTGTACCTGCTTCAAAATATCAAGAAACTTTTTATACGCGGCGTTTTCCTTTACTTTCGGCAATCTTTGAGGGAATGGAGGTGGTGGCCTTGCAACCAATGGTGGGGGTTGCTCAGCCACCGCCTCTTCAGCTGGCTTCTCTGACTCCTTAGATTTTTCTGATATTGATTCTATAGTGGCTAACTTCTCATTAAAAGTCACATGTTTTCTCTTTTTTGACTGGACTTCTTCTAATTGTCTCCCATTCCGCAATGACACGGCATTAAGGGATGCCTTAGGATTAGCTTCAGTATCACTTGGAAGAGCTCCAACTGGTCTAGTGTTTTGGGCAGAGGCAAGTTGTCCCACTTGCCTCTCAAGATTTCTTAAATCGGTCCTGAGCTGTTGATTGTCAAGCAACAACTTCTTCAACAAACCATTCGTACTCTCTTCTACCTGTTGAGGTGGCTTCTGAGGTTGATTGAAATTTTCTTGGGGTCTATAATGATTCTGATTCGGCTGATTTTCACCCCATGAGAAATTGGGAAAATTCTTCCAATTTGGGTTGTAAGTGTTCCCACATTGTGCATGCTGATTCATTGGACCTCTGCTCTGTTGCCCCACATAGTATATAGATTCAGGATTCGTGGGGCACATGTCACTCATATGACTGTCACCACATAGTTCGCAGCAAAGAGATATCTGTTGTACATGTTGCATCTGTTGTGTTTGTTGCATTGTCATTCTATTCATCTGATTTGCCGATTTTGCTATATCAGCTCTCATGGCTGAGAAGTCATCAAGCTCAATCAACCCGGCTGCTTTCTGTTTAATTGCTCTTCGTGAGTCCCTATCTCCTTGCCAATTAGTAACTAATAGTGAAGTTATTTAGCAACAGTTAGATTTCACTGTACAGCCTAGCCATGCAACTACCCCCACAAGCTGAATCAAGATTCATCTTTGATGCCTCATCTAGCCCATCAACAAAAGTGTGACCCAATACCTCATCAGTCTGACAATGATGCGGCAGTCTTTGAGTAGCTTCTTGTATCTTTCCCAAGCTTGACGAAGTGTCTCGCCATCCCGCTGTTGAAACCCCAGAATCTCACTCCTCAACGACTTTGTCTTCTTAGTGGGGAAAAACACGATTAAGAATTTCCTTGCTAGATCATCCCAAGTGTGGATTGAGTTCGCGGGCTCCTTTTGCAATCATTCCTTAGCTTCCCCCAGCAGTGAAAAGGGGAAAAGTGTCAGCCTGAAATAGTCCTTGGAAATGTTCGGATAATTGTATGTGTCCGTAATTTCCAAAAAATTCTGAATGTACCTCTACGGATCTTCATGAGATAGACCCACATATTGCCCTGTAGACTGAATCAGCTGTACCATGTACCGTTTGAGTTCAAAATGCCCTGTGATCTCAGGCTTCACAATAGCCTGAGTCATATTAGCAAGATTGGATCTTGCGGCTTCTATCACCGCACGCTCTTCATTACCTGCCATCTCGATTGGCTGTGGTTGAATAACGATGTCCAACTCTCATTCTGTTCCTGTTCTATCTTCGACTTCCCTCCTCACTCTATGAAGTGTTCATTCAATTTCAGGATCAAGAGGAAGGAGATTGTTTGCGCTTCTACTCCTCCGCATTCAATAGAAGAGCCTGTGTTAACACAAACAAGGTAAACTGAAAATTAACACTTGAACAAATAACTAATAAAAGCTTAAGGCAGTCAAGTAGCTAATTTTTAAATCCCCGGCAACGGCGCCAAAAACTTGTTGCGGCCAAACGCACACGCAAGTATACGTGATCGTACAAGTAATAAAATTATAAGTCGAGTGTCGGACCCACAGAGACTTGTATCAACTACCCACTAATTCACCAATATTGTTATTCAGTCAAGCTAAATTCGAGTTCAAGAATGTGATTATACTAAACTATAATTCTAAGTAGTACTAAATTATCAAGCAGCAAAATGACTGGTATGTATTCAATAGAGACAAATATTCCAAGGTTGTGAACGATTCACCAATCCTATTGTGTTCTAGTTAACTCTCCCTCTCATACAATTCACTCATGATTGCTCATTAATCGATAATTTCTCTCATAGCCTTCTCCCGAAGTACTATTCACCTATTCAAAATAGATCAACGCCTATATTCCTATGAAATCAATCTATTAAGAACGCATTAAGATTACGATATTTAGTTAAGCACGGTGACTAGGTATATTCCTATCCTAACAACAAATCCACCCCCCCTCCCCCTAAGAGTTAAGATCATGCTCTCTTGAATTCGTCTCTAATCTAAACTTGGCTTTCCTAAGCATAGCATAGATAGTAAATAGAACCTAACTGTTGGCCAGACAATTAAGCAATTAATCACAGAATTGAAGAAACAACCATATATTAGTGAGTTGTAATCAAGTTCAAGTCAACGTTAAACATTAATATTCATGGAAAAATCACAACCCCATAACAATGGGCTTTTAGCCACTCATGATACTAGCAAACAATTTCATAAGTTTGGATAATTGAAAATACTAGGAAAAGATGAAGAAATCTGAGATGTTCTTGCTCCCGGATGTTTCTTGTGTGTATCCTCTCTCAAAATTGGCGTCTTCCCTTCACAAATAAGTTTAGTCTTGCTTTTATTCGTGTTGGGTAGGTCTAGGGCCGAAATAACCGTGTCCCAGGCGAAATTGGAGAAAATTCACGCCACCGGCGCCCTTCCTAGCGCCAGGTGCCCTCCATGGCGCTCCCAATTTGGAGTTACTGTTTCTGGCGCCACAGGTAGCTCAGGGCGCTGCCTGTGGCGCTGCACTGCCCAACTTTCTTGTTTTCGTCCGTTTTGGCTCTAACTTTGCACATTTCGCCTCCGATTGCTCCCGGATCATTCCTACACATAAAAAACACATCAATTTAATATAAATCAACACATTTCACATCCTAAATCCACGAAACAAAGGTAAAATATAAGGCGATATACACACAAATATATATACTTTAAGCAAAACATCAATGATCATGAACTGCCAACACTCAAACAAAAGGATTCTATACACTGTTTGTCAAAGGGAAGCTCAAAGGCAATAATCTTTCATCTAAACTCTCAATCTTTTACTGGACATACCATTAATATATATATATGAACTTTAATTTCTAGCTTGTAAAATGGCACTCCAGTTTAAGAACTCTCTCAAAATTCTGTACTTATTGTGTAGATGAAATAATTCAAGATTTTCAATGATTTCAATAAAAGAAATTAGGCGTTACAGAAATTATTATGTGTAACTTATGATGCATGTTGAAATGAATTCTATTTGTATAATTGCAGAAAATATAGTCGAATTCATTTAGAGGAACTTGGACAGTTGGATTGCGAAATTTGGGGGGGAGGGGGGGGGTAGGGGGGAGACTAGTTTGATTAAATTAGCTGTGAAATACCAAGAAAATTAAATGTTATGGAAACATATTATCACTATTTACTATGTTATACAACAAAACATTACATGACCAACCATCCATAGAAAATGAATGGCTTTATTCATACTTCTTACGTACAGACAAGTCTTACTATTACATCTTGCCACAACGTACAAGGGTTTTATACTCCACCAGGGGGGTTATAGCCGCTACTTGGAGGGTTATATCCACCACGTGGGGGATGATATCCGCTACCTGGGGGGTTATACCCGCCACCTGGGGGGTTATAGCCGCTACCTGGAGGGTTATATCCGCCACGTGGGGGATGATATCCACTACCCGGGGGGTTATGCTCGCCACCTGGAGGGCTATATCCGTCACGTGATGGGATATACCCGCCACTTGGGGGTTTATAACCGGTGTTGTGTCCGCGGTTACCATGTCCGTCACTAGGGGATCCGCGAATTCCATTATATCCGCCGCGTCCGTCACCATGTACTGTGAGCGTTATTGTGTTAAATCAAAATCAGGAAAACAAAACTGTTAGAAGAATTAAAGAAATCTGGAAAAATAGTAGAGTTTAAGAAATATTCCGAGTCCACAATTTGCTTGTGTGTCCTTAAGGAATTTTAACCCCCTCACACGTTGCCAAGGTAATGGATTAAATCCTCCCAGGATAAAACGAAATAAACCTTCCTGCAACAGTGGAAATACAAACTGCAGGATACCAACGAACTTAAAGAACGGAGCAAAATCACACTTACGAATTTGAGAGAGAGAGACTGCGAATTAGAATGCAGTATATTCAGAAAGAAAGAAGTTCTGGAGTGTTTTTCGTGTGTAGAAAATGGAGCCTTGCCTCAGAATTTATAGGCAATTATCAGAAGAGGTGTCTGGAAAAGGTGCCTTTTCAGAAGAATACGCTGCCTGCCGCGGTTCTACCGCGGTCGCGGCAGAACTGCGGTCAGAGAGGCTCTCTGAATCAGCCTGCCGCGGTTCTACCGCGGTCGCAGCAGAACCGCGGTCAGAGAGGCCCTCTGAACCTTCAGCAGGGTTCTGGCGTATTTTCAGCAGTGATTTGGCATTTAATTAATTATTAAATAATTAAATAAATTTTGTCCAAAAATAATCTTATCATCGATCATTTGATAAATCCAAAATCCAAAATACCAAAATCCGAAAGCCGAGACGACGACGACGGCGCGAGGTTCG
>NW_017671638.1:124848-125057 GCF_001879085.1 Nicotiana attenuata | reverse complement strand
CGCGGTCAGAGAGGCTCTCTGAATCAGCCTGCCGCGGTTCTACCGCGGTCGCGGCAGAACCGCGGTCAGAGAGACCCTCTGAACCTTCAGCAGGGTTCTGGCGTATTTTCAGCAGTGATTTGGCATTTAATTAATTATTAAATAATTAAATAAATTTTGTCCAAAAATAATCTTATCGATCGATCATTTGACAAATCCAAATCCAAATC
>NW_017671638.1:106837-123277 GCF_001879085.1 Nicotiana attenuata | reverse complement strand
CAATGTTTTGTTACCTGGAGAAGATCAACCAATTCCCAGGTATGGTTGCTCAATATGGATTCTATTTCACTATTGACAGCTTCTTTCCAATATTGTGCTTCTGAGGAAGACATTGCTTCCTTGAAGGTACGAGGCTCATTTTCTAGCAGGAAAGTCAGAAAATCTGGACCGAATGAAGTAGATGTCCGTTGACGTTTACTTCTTCTCGAATTTTCCTCATTAGGCATACCATCTGTTATTTCCTCCCGAGGTCGTTTTGACTTTTAGTAGGTCACTTCACTTTCCTTTTTATACGGATAAATAGTTTCAAAGAATTCAGCATTATCTGATTCTATTATCGTATTAACGTGAATCTCCGGATTTTCTGACTTATGAACCAGAAAACGATATGCCTTGCTATTGGTTACATATCCAATAAATACACAATCAACCGTTTTTGGACCTATCTTAACCCTTTTAGGTTTAGGAACTTGTACCTTAGCTAGACACCCCCACACTTTGAAGTATTTCAAGCTGGGCTTCCTTCCTTTCCACTTTTCATAAGGAATGGACTGTGTTTTACTATGAGGTACACGGTTAATTATTCGGTTAGCTGTAAGTATAGCTTCCCCCCACAAGTTTTGTGGTAAACCAGAACTTATCAGCAACGCATTCATCATCTCCTTCAATGTTCGATTCTTTCTCTCCGCAATTCCGTTAGATTGTGGAGAGTAAGGAGCAGTTGTTTGGTGAATAATGCCATTTTCCAAACATATTTCTTCAAAAGGAGATTCATATTCGCCACCCCTATCACTTCTTATCATTTTGATCTTTTTGTTTAGTTGTGTTTCAACTTCACTCTTGTATTTCTTGAAAGCATCAATTGCCTCATCTTTACTATTAAGTAAATAAACATAGCAATATCTCGTGCTATCGTCAATAAAAGTAATAAAATATTTTTTCCCACCGCGAGATGGTGTTGACTTCATGTCACAAATATCTGTGTGAATTAAGTCTAAAGGACTTGAATTCCTTTCAACGGACTTATAAGAATGCTTAGCATACTTTGATTCCACAAATATTTGACATTTGGAATTAATGCAATCAAATTTTGGCAATACTTCTAAATTTATCATCTTTCGCAATGTTTTGAAGTTGACGTGTCCTAAACGCGAATGCCATAAAGTGTTTGACTCAAGTAAGTAAGAAGAAGCATTCACTTTATTGATAGGAACTGCTATTACATTTAGCTTAAAAAGGCCCTCATTCAGGTAACCTTTTCCTACATACATATCATTCTTACTTAGTACAACACTATTGGAAACAAAAATACATTTGAATCCATTCTTGACAAGAAGTGAAGTCGACACAAGATTCTTGCGAATTTCTGGAACATGGAGAACTTGGTTTAGAGTCACTATTTTTCCCGACGTCATCTTCAACGCAATCTTGCCAACTCCTTCAATTTTGGCTGTAGACGAATTTCCCATGAAAATTGTCTCGTCGGGTCCTCCGGGGGCATAAGAAGAAAATAACTCCTTTGTTAGCACAAACATGGCGGGTGGCTCCAGAATCTATCCACCATTCTTTAGGATTTCCTACCAAGTTGCATTCAGACAACATGGCACACAACTCCTCCATTTCATCAGCTTTTTCAACCATGTTAGCTTGATTCTTCTTCTTCTTATCATTCTTTGGTGCACGACAATCCACGGCCTTATGCCCAGATTTTCCACAGTTGTGGCAATTACCCTTGAACTTCTTCTTGCTTGGGTAGTTCTTTGGTCCAGAAGCCTTCTTTCTCTTCTTGGTTTGTGGCGCCTCCTCAACAATGTTAGCCCCCATTATTGTCGAGTTCCCACGTGACTTCTTTTCAGCAATTTTTGTTGTCTTCTTCTATCCTCAAACGCACAATCAAGTCTTCAAGTGTCATCTCCTTCCGCCTGTGTTTTAGATAGTTCTTAAAATCTTTCCACAACGGAGGTAATTTCTCAATGAAAGCGGCGACTTGAAAGGCCTCATTTATGACCATACCTTCAGCAAGGAGGTCATGCACAATGACTTGTAATTCTTGGACTTGAGTTATGACCGACCTAGTGTCAATCATCTTGAAATCCAAAAATCTAGCAGCCACGAACTTCTTAAGTCCGGCATCCTCAGTCTTGTACTTCTTCTCAAGCGCATTCCATAATGCTTTTGAAGTTTCCATGACGCTATAGACATTGTACAAGCCATTTTCCAAACAACTCAAAATGTAGTTTTTGCACAAGAAATCAGAATGTTTCCATGCTTCGGTTACAACAAGTCGTTCATCATCCGGAGTACTTTTTGCCAAGACCGGAGGATCCTCCTTGATGAAACGTTGCAAACTCAACGTAGTAAGATAGAAGAGCATCTTCATCTGCTAACGTTTGAAGTCAATACCGGAAAACTTTCCGGGTTTTTCTGCTGGTGCCATAGCATGAGCAGGAGTAGAACGACTTGACGAGGCAGCAGCACTCGTAACAGTAGCTCCCGATCCCACAACATTTCCATTAGTTTGGTTTTCGTTCGTCATCGTTTCTGTAGAGTTGGAAACACAACAGAACTTTTTTAAATCAGTGAAGTTTTGATATCTTCAAACTGAATACCAAACCAAACATACAACACGTAACAATGGTGAAGTTTTTATATACTTCAAACCGGTACGTTTATTATTCCGGTAAAGTTTTTTATATACTTTAAACCGGACAGAACAATTATTGGAGTAGAAAGCACGAAGGCTTTAGTCTCCAAAACAGTATACAAAATATGAATAACAGTTTAATATATGTTTCAATACAGAAACGTTAGTTTTAAAATTCCTTAAGCTTGTGAGCGTTACTGTGTTAAACACAAAATCAGGAAAAAAAAAATTGTTAGAAGAATTAAAGAAATCTGGAAAATAGTAGAGAATCAGAAATATTCCGAGTCCACAAATTTCTTGTGTGTCCTTAAGGAATTTTAACCCCCTCACAAGTTGCCAAGGTAGTGGATTAAATCCTCCCAGGATAAAACGGAATAAACCTTCCTGCAACAGTGCCAATACAAACTGCAGGATCCCAACGAACTCAAAGAACGGAGCAAAATCACACTTACGAATTGGAGAGAGATTGACTGCAAATTAGGATGCAGTATATTCAAAAAGAAAGAAGTTTTGGAGTGTTTTTCGTGTGTAGAAAATGGAGCCTTGCCTCAGAATTTATAGGCAATTATCAGAAGAGGTGTCTGGAAAAGGTGCCTTTTCAGAAGAATACGCTGCCTGCCGCGGTTCTACCGCGGTTACGGCAGAACCGCGATCAGAGAGGCTCTCTGAATCTGCCTGTCGCGGTTCTACCGCGGTTACGGCAGAACCGCGGCCAGAGAGTCCCCTCTGAATCTTCAGCAGGGTTCTGGCATATTTTCAGCAGTGATTTGGCATTTAGCCGAAGCCGAAGCCGAAGCCGAGCCGAGCGAGCGACGACGACGGCGCGAGGGTTCATTCTCTTCAACTCCTTTTAAGAGCTTTAAGAAGTGATTCTATATATAAGCACACAAATGTGATTGTCCCTCACCAATGAGGGACAAAGTGCAAGACAAAAGTTTACTTCTTCAAATTTTTATTTTTTCCTCCATTTTATTTCCTTCCATTTCCAATTCACACTTCTTCTACTTTAAAGCCCAATGACTTAAAGTCTAACATGTACTACACTAGAATTATCAGTTTGCAAGTTTTACACTTATATTAGTTGATAATAATAAATTAGTAAAGATAAGTCAATTAACAATGGTTAAGTGAGACAAGTGGAAGTAGAAGACACATTTCACGTATCACTAGTTTAGTATAAATAGTAAATGTGCCTAATTTTTTCATGAGGGGTGTTGGAACAAGAATTTTCTTTCCAGAAGTTCACGAACCTTTATCATTAATTTATGAGTTTGTTTGCTTCCATTTTTGAGAAGTTCCTTTTTTCTTCTAAGTTTTTTACATTTAAAAAATACCCTTGAAACACCTTTCTAAATGAAAATTAATGGATCGAACGACACTTCAACAAAAACAAGAATTATTCTAATGCGTACATTTTGCTTTCATAGTAATATTCTTTTATGACACATTAACAGACTACGTACCCCAGACAATTGAAGAAGTGCTAAAAAATGAACGCGCTGCATCTCAATACACCAAAGAAGAAGGGACTGACATAATGAACTTGGCACGTCAGAAAATGAAAGGGGACCTAACATGTTTGGCTATTTGGAATACTATTCCTTTGTCTCCATCGACATATCTACGTTTTCTACGTTCAGCAACCAGCATATTTGCATGTTATTAGTTTATTCCTTACACTTACTAATTAGGCAATATTTATCAAACAAACTAATGATTACCAAACTTAATCAAGGTCTGACCAAATAACCTAAACACCATATTTGAGGAAGACATACTTGTTCATTATTTGGATTAACAATAAATTCTACCACGTTACAGGTACTAATTAAAATACCAGGTGCAGGTGGGGGTGATCGTTGCCCACGATTTAGCTTGGAACCAATCAATATCTCAAAGTGAATTGTAGTAACAAATGTGCATCGAAATTCCTGCTATAGTTAAGACATAACATGGAGCGCAATAACGCTTACCATTTACTACTTAATCATGCCGTTATTATTTTTTTTATGGTTACATTATATTGTATTACTATTGTTATTTTTTTTTTTAACAATAAAAAAGGTAGAGAGGAAAGACAAAAGTGCGGCACTGCCACTAGTTTGATGGATACAAAAAGAATTATTAGGGGTGGGTCCTGGAAATCAATTAAAAGATGTGAGTATATTGTAGCCTTGAAAGACCTGCATGCCTCCAATTCTAATTTAAAGAGGACAAGTTAAAGCGAGTCTTTATTTGCTCCTATCTACCGGCCGTTTGGTTGTTATGTGATTGAACTTCACATGCTACACCTAACAAGATCTTCCAAAAGTCTAATATCTATTTTGACAATTATTCCTGTAGAAGATGGTGTTCTGTCCTCTCCACCCTTTTGAGAATAAGACGATTCATAGCACCCAAATATAGTTGGTGCATATTCTCGATCCCAAGACTAAGCTTAATTGGGTTTTCAACTCGGTCTATGCTTATTTAAAGCGATACTACAAAACAAATAACCAACAATAACTATAAATTATTCTTCTGTTACACATGTACGGACAAATCGCACTAATCCGATAATGCGGGTTAAATCGAAAAAAAAAACCCGACTATGGTTTGGATTGATTTGATTTGGTGTTGGAAAAAAAAAACCCGACCATAATTGGTTTGGTTTGGTTTTAACTAAAGAAAGTCAAATCGAAACCAAACCAACCCGACATTACATATATAGAAATTTTAGATATATTTAATATATAAATATACTTGTTGTGATGTAATTTATAAGTATTTCTTAAAAAACATTCATAATTTTATCTTTTAAGGTATTATTTCAAGGTTGGACTTAGAACTTTTGAATGTTCCAATAAGTTTTATAGCCATTAATATTAGTAAATTAAATAAGGAAAACTTACACAAATGTCCCAAATAAATCTTAACTACCAACCTCTAGCCATTAGTCATAGACTTACCAAAACTAGCCAATAAAAATTGAAAAACCAAATAATAGGGTTCTTTCTATCAAAGAATCACATGCAAAAATCACCTTTCATATTTTAAGCGTGATTAGCAACATTAGATACAAGACGGAAAGGAAATTTCATGGATGGGGTAGCAAATAAGGTAATGAAATACAAAAATCTATACAATATTCCAAAAATCTAATCAAAAAAGGAACTTTTTCAATGGGTATAGTTGAAATTCATTGAAAATATATAGATAAGTCAATATACAAAATTTGAGGAAGATTGGAGGCGATTTGGACTGGTTTTGTATCAAAATTCGTAATTAAATCGAGTTCAAAAAAGTCTTCTGCGCACATGTATCAAACATGTATCACGCATGTATCTCACACACAGGTATACATGGATATACATGTGATACACAATAGATACAAACATGATACATATGTGATACACAAATGATACACAGTGTGATACACATATCATTTTTTTTCTGTTAAGCTTTTACTTCGAATTTTCAATTCAAACCACCTCAAAACTTCACCAAATCATCCCAAAACTGAGATTTAAGCTCCTTAATTTGTGCCCAATATATTCTAATAGCACCTACTCAAAACAAAGCAAAAATTTGATATTTTTTTGCTACAAATAGCTAATTGGCTAATTTGGCTAATATTAATAATATTTTATCAATTGGCCAATTTTTGTAATGAGCTACTTATAAATGGACATAGCTGGTAATTTCCCATTAAATAATGCTAGCAAAAGCCCAAACCAAAATCAAATCAATACTAATGCTAACAAAAGTCATTCAATTCAATACTACAAACATGAATGTATTGAATATCTATTTTTTGTTTTGCAATAATGTAGATAAAAATGCATAACCCATTTTTATTTTTTCTTTAGCGTTTAGTCATGTAATTAATACTCCCTTATTAGTCTACTTATTTTAACATGCCTTAGTACTTTTAGATTATGTTTATCTTTATTAAGGCTTTTTAATTAGCAATATTTATGTTACATAATTTTATTGTCTTTATTATTGAATATTTTAGGATAATGCCATGACACATCTCATATTTTGTATTATTTTCTTGAAAAATACTATAGTAGTTGTATTTTACTAGGATCAAAGAAATATTTTGAGCACAAGTTATATATTTTGTTCTACGAAGATTTTACCGGAAAAAAACCCGAAAACCCCGAAAAACCGAGAAAAATCGAGATTGAAAAACCCAAGTTTTATTGGTTTGGTTTGGTCTTTAGATTTAATACCTCGACACAATTGGTTTGGTTTGGTAATTGTAAANTGGGCATTTCTAATATATCTATCCTTGTTTCCATTTTTGGCATTTTTAATTTCCGGAGTGTTAGCCCCGCCCATGCAAAGGATTCTTAAATGTATACAGAAAAACTTAATTCCACGATTTTTGAGCATCATTGTATAATTACGAAATTCGCTGCAAGATCAAGAAGGTAAAATGGAGATTAATTAGGATATGCTGTATTTAAGTACTCAGAAAATTATGCATTAAGAGAATAATTTAATTGACATTTTATTTGGCCATGCAATGATTTTATGGTGTGTTATATTAATAAGGCCAAACCCATAAGCAGCCCTTTTAAGTTGGTCCCGTTTTTCATTTTGACACCTCAACTCAGACCTTTTTCATTTTTACAGTCCAACCCCTTATCTCATGTGCCATTTAAACACAAAACACTGACCTGTCACATTGAGTAAGCTTCGTCGCCCAAGTCGCGCATGAGACAGAAAAGACACTCCCCTTTTAACGCAATTACATATTACCGTTGGAGTCCCATTTATACCCCACTTCTTCCTTCCCTTTCTCCATTATCAGATGTAAAAAAGCCCTAATTATCCAAAGATCCATCTCCATGAATATTCTAAAGGATGCTTTCTTTCTGTAATTTTCCAAAGCTTTAGTTGAGATTAATAGAAAAGTGAACCTTATTATACTTCTTCTTCTTCTGTAATTTCTTTATGTACTTCTTCTTCTTCCCTGGTTTTGAGCTTGAACTACATAGCCATTGTAGCTATGTCGAAAAGAGCAGAAAGTTCTCAAAAAGGATTGTATATCTGTTGTTGTGGTTTTAACGCGAAATTAAGAATTTCATGGTCCCCTAGAAATTCAGGTCGACAATTTTATGGGTGTAAATTTGACAAAGTAAGTCGACCTTCTATTTGCACTTATTTTTAGAATTCTTGGTTTCAGTTTGTTAAAAAAATCTGTTTTATCTTGTTTTGAAGGATCGAGGTTCTTGCGAGTACTTTAGAAGGTATGACGAAGATTTTCCCGATCAAGCTAAGAGGACCATTAATGGTTAATTGAAAAGGGTCAAAGAAAATGATGCAAAATTGGCTCGGGCAAGGAAGAAGTGGATTTTTGTGCTTGTAGTCGTGTTCATCACATGGAGTTGTTTGGTTGTTCCTTCATTTTGTTGAAGATGGTAATCTGAATGTTAGTTTTTGGGTGGATTTTGTGTAGCTTTAACTTTTGCTTGTTAATCTTCGTCATGAAACTTGTTATCTTGTCCTTTGTATATGTACTGATTATGGGAATGATTTATGCAGCAAGACATTCTTTCTCCTTTTCTGCTGCACCTTTTGACCACTTCCACATTACTAATCTCAGTAGCAAAATTATATAATTTGCAAATTGTAGGAGAGGACATCAGAATTGCAAAACTATTTATACAGTATTGTAGAATTTGCAACTGAATGAATGGCAGAATGACGACAAAATTGCAGAATTTGCACAATAGGATTGCAGAATTGCAGAATTTGCACAACAGAATTCCACACCTTTTATACACAATAGAATTGCAACTGAAACATAACAAAATAGAATTCCACACCTTAAGACTGCCATTAACAGAATTCCACACCTTAAAACAGAATTCCAACTTTTGTTGCAACTGAAATTTAAGCACAACAGAATTCCACACCTTTAATAACACAACAGAATGCAACAGAATTTAAGCACAACAGAATGCAACTGAAATTTAACAACACAACAGCTGCTTCACTTAGCAGGAACACAAAAGCCAACAGGGTCTTACATATCCAATACCAATACTAAAATAACATCATTGAAACTAAAAGACAAGGGGCTGCTGTGTCTTACATATCCAATACCAATACCAAAAAATATCAACAGGGTCTTACATATTCAATACCAAAAAACATTAAACAAAAGATTCAACAATCTTGACGTAACTAGTCCTACGACATAAACAAAAGACTTCTAAAGCATTTTAATTGTTTCCCCCTCCATTGGTTGACTTGAAGTCCTTCGATTCCTGGTTGCACTCATCCTTTGAAGCTGGGAAGTTGTAACTGCTTTTTTTCCTTTCCATTTTATACCATTAGCCTTAAATCCAATATCAATATCTATTGCAGATGCATCTTTAAATGTACCACGTGCTATCACTCTTTCAGAAGGTGCACTGATAATAGGCTATATAGATGATATTTACACCCTAAATGTACTATGCTTTATTGTTGTTTGAAAGGTTAAATGATAACAAAATGCTCTAATTGGTGTTCTTTTGCTTCGCAGGGATTAATCCAAGTTAGGAAGAACTATGGAGTATTTTGGAGGCAATAATATGGAAAAAAAAGGCCAATCAAGAAGCACCTGAGCGGAAAGAAGCAAAAAAAGAGGACTGGGCTTGAGCTACAGCGACCGCGGTCGACCGCGGCTGGACCGCGGTAAGCTAATGAAGCAAGGCAGAATGATTAGCTCTCACCGCGGTCGCGCCGCGTTTTGCCGCGGCCGCGGTGAACTGTGCAGCTACCCAGAATTTTTGGAACCAAAGTGTAAATCGGGGAAAACTTATTCCAAACCCTTATAAACTCAAGAAGCTCGCCTAAGAAAGTTTAAAAGATTGTTTTTAGACTATTTTGGAGGCAAGAACAAGTGTGAAAAGAGCAACCAACCATTAGAGTTTTTCTATCTTCTCTTTATTATTTCAATTGCACATTATGAACATTTTAGTAGTTCTATCTTGTTTGGTTATGAGTAGCTAATTCCTTAATCTAGGGTTTTGATGGAACCTATTGAAGGATGAACTTCTTATTATGTTAATATAGTTTGTCCAGTTTAATCTCTATTTGTTCAACTGCGTTCTTGTTGTAGTTAATTGATAGGATCCTCAATTAGCTGTGCCTATTTAGTGTGCATAACTCAGGAGAGAGTGCATATTTAGGTAATTGTTGAACAACACCACTCCCAAAGTATATGAGGGATCAATAACCGAGGGTTTAAAGGTGGGATTAGGGATAACGAAGCCTTGGGTGCAATCTAAGGTGAGCTGTAATAAACAAAAGCTAGCGTAACTCGGGAGAGTGTGTCTAGTAAATTGTCATGATTACTCGGGAGAGATTTACGGTAATAAGAGTGCTCATGATTGATAGAGACGATTAGGCGAATCCAGGTGAAACATAACCGGAAGGAATTCCATCAATAGGGGAAATCATAACCTTAGATCCTTCTCTTAATTGTTTACAACTTAATCATAGTTAGTCTTTATTTGCTTAATTGCAGTCAGTCTTAGTTAGTAGAAACATCCTCACTTGTTATTCAAAACGTTTGGGAAGTTGATTACGTAGAATTTCGTAAGTCTAACGAGAGTAATTGATAGGTTGATTCCTTGTGGGTTCGACTCTGGCTAAATACTCAGATTATATTTGCAACGTCCGCTTAGTCCTTTTTATAAGGCATAGTTGGGCGTGATCAAATTTTGGCGCCGTTGTCGGGGAATTAACGGTGTTATCAATTACAATTGAAAGAAACACAAAAATTCTTAGTGTAGTCAGTTTTCTACACTTCAAATCTTTACATTGAAATTTTAACGTTTGTTGACTTGGTTGTACAGGTGCATGTCTAGAAACTCATCGAGAACTGGTAAAGTATTCGAAGCCTTATCAGATCTCGAGAAAGTTTTCAAGGCCTTGAACCGGGCCAACCGGAAGAACAAACAGCAACAAACAATTGAACAATTTGAACCAGACATGGGGGACAACATGGTAGACCCAGCTGCACCATTAGCGCCAGTGGCACCTCTTGTGCCAGAGGCTGCTCTATATGACTGGGCACAACCCACAGCTGAAAATTTGGCCACAGCGATTTTAGTCCCACAAATATAGGCTGAATCGTTCCAAATCACGAACACCATGCTGCACTTGTTGCAGAACAAGGGACTATTTTCGGGGTCACAAATCGAAGATACTCAACAGCACTTGAAGAATTTCTTGTCAATCTGCAAAACTCAAAGGCAGCCCAACGTAACTTAGGAAGCAATCAAGCTGTTGTTATTTCCATTCTCAGTGACAGGAGCTTCCCGGACCTGGCTAAACTCACTCCCCATTAATTCCATAACAACTTGGGAGGAGTTAGTCAAGCAATTTGTGAACAAGTTTCATCTATCCAACAAGACTGCTCAACAAATCGATGAAATTTTGAGTTTCAAACAGAGACCAATGGAGACACTGCAAGAAACATGGGAACGATTCAAAGGGATGTTGGTTATATATCCGTACCACGGTATTCCAGATCATATGTTGGGGCAGCGGTTTTACATGGGTTTGGCAGATGGTGTGAAGGGTAATGTTGATGCTTCAGCTGGTGAAGCATTTTTGAGCAAAACATGGATAGAAAGCCAGAGCCTGCTTGATAAGATGGCACAGAATTTGGGGTGGACAACCAGGAACGCACCTATCACTCCAGTGGTTCACTCAGTGCCCTTAGATCCATCCAACACTCTTGCTGAAAACATGGCCACATTAATGACACAGATGAGTATACTCACCAAAAAGGTGGAAGAGTCAGGGCAGAAGCAGCAGGTACACATTGTAGATACTACCAATGGGGGCTTATGCACATCTTGCATTAGTCAGCCAATTGGTAACCAGTGGAATGCAGAAAGTGATCATCATCACTACCCTGAAGACATGAATTATGTGTCTAATTATGGAGGCCGGAGACAGGGTGGTTAAAATTGGGGCCAACAAAATCAGCCGTAGAGGCCAGTCCAGCCACAGTTCAACAATGGAAACATGGGAGGTATGAGACCTCCCAATAATATGGCGCCTTATCAAAGGCCACAGGGATATAATAATCAAAATCAGCAGCAGGGGTATCATCCTCCTCAGCAGCATCATGGTGGACGGCAGGAAGATGGGTTTGCTAGACTCGAGGCAATAATGCAACAGGTTATTGGGTCAAATGCAAAAATTAGTGAAAGAGTAGATGCACATGATTCAGCTATCAAGAATATTGAAGTGCAGATGGGCCAGATTTCAATGTCTTTGAATAATCGACCTCATGGGACATTACCTGCAGACACTCAAATAAATCCAAAAGATCAAGGCCCGAAGCAGCTGATGGCAGTGAGTCTACGTAATGGCAGAGACTTAGACTTGGAGCAAGAGAGGGCTCGAGAACAGACAGGCTGAGACACTTATACCAGTGCCCATTGAGCTAGATGAGTCAACAAAACTGATAGAGGTGACAGTACAGCATGCCAAGGAAGAACATAACATACAGATTGAGGCCGAGAAAGAAGCTGAGACAGCCCAGGAACCGGTAGTTGAGGTGGCAGCCGACAAACAGCAATCCCAAATCATTGGGAAGAAGAGACCTCCCGCACCATTCCCACAGAGGCTGGCCAAGTACCAAAAAGAGGAAGAATACAAGAAATTCTTGGAGATGCTGAAACAAATCCAGGTAAATATTCCATTGATTGATGCTTTGAAAGAGATGCCTGGTTATGCAAAAATGATGAAGGACTTGATGTCCCGAAAATTCGATTTCCAAGACTTGGCCACGGTGACTCTTACTCAGACCTGCAGTGCGGTGGTGACTAGACCAATTGCTGAGAAGCTATCTGACCCAGGGAGTTTCACAATTCCCTGCACTATTGGTAACTTTGCTTTTGCCAAAGCACTTTGTGATTTAGGGGATAGCATAAATCTTATGCCCCTGGCGATCTATAAGAGGCTGGGGATTGGAAGAGCTAGACCCACTTCGATGTTGTTGCAGCTGGTGGACAGGACCGTGAAAAGACCCTTTGGTATCTTGGATGATGTGTTGATTCAGGTAGGGAAATTTGTGTTCCCTGCAGATTTTGTGATTCTAGATTGCAAGGTGGATGAAGAGATTCCCATAATTTTGGGAAGGCCGTTATTAGCCACTGGGAGAGCTCTCATTGATTGTGAGACTGGGGAGCTGAAGATGAGGTTGAACGATGAGGAGATAACATTCAATGTGCAGAAATCTATGAGGCGACCGAGTGAATTTGCCAATTGCTCTCTTATTGATGCCATTGATGTAATCGTAGAAGCTGATGATGAAATGTTGACTATCGAGGACCCTCTTGCTGCATGTCTGGTAAATTTAGATGAGGTGAATGGGGAAGAACTGGCAGAATGGGTGTTGGCTTTAGAGGGCAGAGGCTTCTGGGATAGAACTCTTGAATTTGAGCCCATGCACTTAGAAAACAGAGAAACTCCTCCAGTCAAGCCTTCCATAGAAGAACCACCAAATCTGGAACTGAAGTCACTGCCCGCCCATCTCAGGTATGAGTTCCTTGGACCTAACTCCACATTACCTGTTTTTATCTCATCTAGTTTGTTAGATGTGCAGGCACAACAACTTTTGCAGGTACTCAAGGAGTGTAAGACTGCCATTGGGTGGACCATGGCAGACATTAAGGGGATCAGCCCGGCCTATTGTATGCATAAAATTCTGCTGGAAGATGGACACAAACCTTCCAGGGAACACCAAAGAAGGCTGAACCCCAACATGAAGGAAGTGGTGAAGAAAGAAGTGATAAAGTGGTTGGATGCGGGAATCATTTTCCCAATCTCTGACAGCAGCTGGGTTAGCCCGGTGCAATGTGTGCCTAAGAAGGGTGGCATGACGGTGGTCAAAAATGATAACAATGAACTGATCTCTACGAGAACCGTCACGCGCTGGAGAATTTGCATGGACTACAGAAAGTTAAATCTGGCCACCCGGAAAGACCACTTCCCACTTTCCTTCATTGATCAGATGCTAGACAGATTGGCAGGGAGGTCTCACTTCTGTTTTTTGGACGGGTACTCAGGGTACAATCAAATCTTCATTGCACCAGAGGACAGAGAAAAGACCTCCTTCACTTGCCCATATAGCATTTATGCTTTTCGGAGGATGTCGTTTGGCCTATGCAATGCACCCGACATTCCAAAAGGTGCATGATGGCCATATTTACTGACATGGTAGAGGACATAATGGAGGTATTCATGGATGATTTCTCAGTGATGGGGAACTCATTCGATGAGTGCCTTATAAATCTGACCCGTGTGCTGAAATGGTGTATTGAGACTAACCTGGTTCTTAATTAGGATAAGTACCATTTCATGGTATAAGAGGGCATAGTCTGGGGACACCGGGTATCAAGTAAAGGAATCGAGGTGGATCGCGCTAAAGTTGACGTGATAGCAAAGTTGCCACCTCCAACTTCAGTCAAGGAAATCAGGAGCTTCCTCAGGCATGCCAGTTTCTACCGGAGATTCATAAGAGACTTTTCAAAAATTGCCAACCCTCTCTGTAAGTTTTTAGAAAAAGATCACCCCTTCTTGTTTTCTGATGATTGCAGGGTAGCATTTGAGGAGTTGAAAAAGAGGCTGGTCACAGCACCCATCATTGTTGCCCCCGACTAGGAGCAACCATTCGAACTCATGTGTGACGCCAGTGACTACGCAGTGGGGGCAGAGCTGGGACAGCGGAAAGATAAGCTAATGCATCCAATCTACTATGCCAGTAGAACGCTGAGTGGAGCCCAGCTGAACTACACTGTGACTGAGAAGGAGATGTTGGCTGTGGTGTTTGCTTTCGACAAGTTCAGATCATACCTGATTGGCTCTAAGGTAATTGTATACACTGATCATGCAGCTCTCAAGTACTTGATTGAGAAGAAGGAGTCTAAACCGTGCCTGATTCGTTGGGTGCTATTACTACAAGAGTTCAACCTCAAAATTCGTGACCGTAAGGGCACAGAAAACCAAGTCGTTGATCATATATCACGACTTGAGGGAGCTGAAAACTCAGTTGAGGTTGAGGATATTCTGGAAACCTTTCCAGACGAGCAGCTGCTCACTACAAGTCTTGAGGAAGTGCCATGGTATGCAGACTTTGCAAATTACCTGGCAAGCGGTATAGTTCCCTATGACCTCTCCTCTATACAAAAGAAAAAGTTTTATCGTGACTGCCGCATGTATTATTGGGATGAAACTTATCTATTTCAAATATGTGTTGACAATATGATCCGGAGGTGTGTCCCCGAGATAGAACAATCTTCTGTTTTACAGGCATGTCATGCATCGGCATATGGAGGGCATTTTGGAGGAGTCCGGACAGCCGCGAAAGTGCTAGAGGCCGGTTCCTTTTGGCCAACAGTGTTTAAGGATGCACATGAATGGGTGAAGGGCTGCAATGAATGTCAGCGAACCGGGAAGATTTCCCGTCGCAATGAGATGCTCATGAACCCGATTCAAGAGGTTAAAGTGTTCGATGTCTGGGGGATTGACTTCATGGGACCCTTCGTCAGCTCCTTTGGCAACAAGTACATACTTGTTGTTGTAGATTACGTGTCCAAATGGGTAGAAGCTGCAGCATTGCCCACTAATGATGCAAGAGTGGTGGTGGGGTTTTTGAAGAAGAACATATTCACCCGTTTTGGGACCCCGAGAGCGATTATCAGTGACGGAGGCACCCACTTCTGTAATCAAGCCTTTGAGAAGTTGCTAGCGAAGTATGATGTATGCCCCAAGGTGGCAACACCATATCATCCGCAGACCAGTGGACAGGTGGAAGTGTCTAATAGAGAGATAAAGAGTGTATTGACCAAGACGGTAAACGCCACAAGAACTGATTGGGCGAAAAAGCTAGATGATGCACTCTGGGCTTATAGAACTGCTTTTAAAACACCAATTGGTATGTCACCATATAAGTTGGTGTTCGGGAAAGCCTGCCACTTACCAGTGGAACTTGAACATAAAGCTTGGTGGGCACTGAAACAGCTGAACCTAGATATTGAGGCTGTGGGCACAACAAGAATCACTGAATTGCATGAGCTTGACGAGTTCCAATATCTGGCTTTTGAGAGAACAAGGTTGTACAAGGAAAGAATGAAGAGGTTGCACGACCAGAACATTGTTGAGCAACATTTCAACCCCGGGGACAAGGTATTGCTCTATAACTCAAGATTAAGGCTATTCCCGGGTAAGCTCAAGTCACGATGGTCTGGTTCAATTCGAGTGATCGAAGTATTCCCTTCAGGGGCTGTAGAGATTGCCTCAGAGAAAGACTCTCACACGTTTGGAGTCAATGGGCAGAGATTGAAACTATATGTAGGCATGAATGAGCCAAAAGAAGTGACAGAGATCCACCTAACGGAACCTCAGAGGTCAAGCGAACCGTAAATGCGCTTATCTGCGTCGTGCCGCGACGTTAAATCAGGCGCTGCGTGGGAGACAACCCATGAATGTTGTTGTTTTTGTCTTCTTATGTAACCTTCAAAAAAAAATCATCGCACCGGGACCGCGGCTCGACCACGGTCAATGACGAGTAGTCTGCTTGGACTTTGCTCGACCCACCGCGACCGCGGTGGGACCGCGGTAGGACCGTGGTCAAATGAAAACATTCTGCCTCAGGTATTTTCTTTCACCGCGACCGCGGCTCGACCGCGGCGGTTCGCTAAAATCCGTCGCCCAGGTAAGTAAAATTTCGTTTTTTTTTTAATTTTTTTTCTTCTCCCCCCTTTTAATTTCATTAAAATACCAACCCCCCC
>NW_017671638.1:93048-106817 GCF_001879085.1 Nicotiana attenuata | reverse complement strand
ATAATAGTAACACCCGCTCCTCCCCTATTTTCCCCATCCCCTCTCTCTCTCTAAGAACCCTAACTCCCAATTCCTTTCTTCTTCTTCTTCTTCTTCTTCTTCACTTCTCTCACAACCCCACCCATCTCCCCCAACCTCCATTCCTCTCGGTCTCTGCCTCCAGGTATGGCAACCTTCTTCCTCTCTTCTCTTGTATTTTGGTGGTAGTTTTTATGTTAGTTCATTGTTTTGATTGTGTAGTATTTTTAGTAAATATTTTTTGTCTTTTGATTTTCCTGTTTGCTTTTTAATGGGGTATGTGCACAATGTTGTAGATTGGTGCGTGCACAATGTTGTAGAGAAGTGTATGCTTGTGGGTTTTAGACTAATTGTTGTGGGGTGAAAAGGTGAAGTACAAATTGTTGATTTGGGGGATGAATTGATGTATCAATGAGGGCTAAATGTGTTAGGATAGTGCCTTGCTCACAAGGTGTTTGTGGAATTGTCCCAATGGTGTTCTAAGGGCTAATGTGGCCTTGGTAGTGGTGAAGTCTGAGTAACCACCCAAGGTTCGCACAACTCAACCCCTCACTGATAGGAGCCTCTGTCTGTTTTGGCAGGTACAATGCATCCATCTAGGATGAGACGCGCCACAGGGTCCTTCACTAGTGGACCGGGCAGCTCTTCTAGAGCTAGGGTCAAGCTAGTGCGGCCCAGTTTGACCGCGCGAGGTTTGTCTCCAAGCCAGCTGAGGACCGGTATAATGCCAAGGTGGCCAAGAAACTGTTACCGGAAATGCATATTGATGGACCAGCCTTGTAGGCGGAATGCCCAAATATATTCAATGAGTTGAGGAGGTGCCAGCTAGAAATGTTCTTTGATGAACCAGAGGAGGTGAAACGTACAGATGTTTAGGGAATTCTCTGCTAACTGCCCGGAGAATGTCAATGGGGTAGTTACAGTGCGCAACACCCATGTAGATGCATAACTTGAGGCCATCCGCCGAGTGTACCGGCTGCCAGTTTTCACGGGGGATACAGATCATTACTTTGTTTATCGCCACCCAAATGTCCGGGGGCACGTATTCTTGAAACAATATGTATGCCAGACAGAGAGTATATATGGATTAAGCACCGGATCACACTGAACTCCGAGCCTCTCAATTGGGAGGCTAAGTGTTGGCTCACAATTATCAACAGCCGGTTATTGCCCTCCAGCAACACTACCGATGTCAATGGGCCACGAGCAGCAGCTATCTACTGTTTTATGACCCACCAGGATTTTGATGTCGCCAAGCTCCTTCATGATGAGATGTTCATCCGCTCTCCAGAAGTACTAAACGGGTTTTACTTCCCCTCTCTGGTTACAAAGCTTTGCCGCACTGAACGAGTCCCTGAAAATCCCAGCGTAGATGGGAAACTGCCTGTGAAAGCCCCATTCCGGGCTAGCAAGATAACAGTGGGGAGAGAGCCGGTAGTGGTAGTTGATGATGATGATAAAGCTGATGAGGCTGCTGAGGACACTGCTATCCCACCACCATCGAGAGTTGATGAGGCGGGCCCATCACAGCCCCGCCGAAGTACCCGCCTCACAGCCCTGGAGCAAGAAATGGCTGGTCTCCGCACTTCTGTCACTGACCTGGGCACCATAGTTGACACTCTGACCACTCAACAGGCCAAGTCGGAGAAAACGATTATGGGATGGCTTCGAGCGCTAGGACGAGCATGTCACCTCAATCCTGGCACCGTCTCCGATCAGGATTGAAATTCAGGGAAGTCCCCTTACCTGACTCTGCTTTATATTTGTTGACATGGGGACATGCCAAAATTTTAAGTGTGGGGTGGGGGATGTCTGTTGTAAAAAGATTGTATAACTTTGTATGATGTTGCTTTCTTTTTGATTGTTTGGTATTTTAGGGTCATGTTAGTTAACTTTGACTTGGCCCAAAGACGGACACCTTTCGACAGGTCTCCTGAGGGACATTAGTCGAAAAAAAAAAATTATTTTAGGTAGTGTAGTAACTCCCCCTTGGTTTTTCTTTGGGCCACGGTTCTTTTCCAAGGGTTTAGCTTGAACCGGGTGTAGGTAGTTTTTTTTGTTTGTTTGTTTTGTTTTTAGTTTTTAGTTAGTATTGATGGGCTACGAGCTGAAATAGAAAGAGAAACCCTTGTCGTTAATACACCTGAACACAGTAGACACTAGAGTGTAACGCTTAGTCTCAGTGGTTCACTCTTGCTAAAGTGCCTTAAATTTGTATGTTTGTAACTAACTTGAACACTCAAAAGAGAGTGTCTTGATAAACCAATCTGGAGTGAGTCATATGCCATGTGTGTGTGAGCTGTACTGTATTCTATGCTTTACATTTTATGCCTAGAACTTGCCCTGTGTGTTTGCAAAGCGAAATAGTAGCTTCATTCAGTCTTAGAAGTGATATAGGCATTTCTTTGTTAAGCCAGATATATAAAGTAGACCCACCTAAATGTAATACATCGTAGTTAACCCCGTTGAGCCTATAAGCCTGTTTCTTTGGCAACCACATTGCGAACCTTACCCAATTATTTGAATAGCCATCTGCTTGAACCCCTTTTACCTCCCATGAGCACTTGAATGGCCTTAAAATATGCAAAAGTTAAAGTGTGGGGCGGTGGTTTGGTTTTTGAGTGGAACCAATGAAATAGAAGAAAGGTGCAGTTTTTGGAAAAGTAAAAGAAGAAGCACTACTTAAAAGAAAAAAAAAGAAAAAAAAGGAGAGAATGAATAAATGTAGTGGTTGATAAGTGGTGGCTTGATACAAATGCACCTAAAGGAAGGGGATGTTATAACTAAAAATGTGGTGGAACGTCTGGTTGACATAAGTATGATTTTGGAGGTTAATGTGAGTGTATTAAAAGTGCTTAGGGAGGTTAGTCACTATATCCAAATATATCCTACCCATCCCTTAGCCTACATTACAACCAAGTGAAGTCCTAATTGATCTTAGACTGAATAGGCTCGATCAGTAGAGTAGTACACTACGGACAAGCCTATGGTGCATCTTTGTGGCATGTGAATGTTCTTTTTGAGAGTGAGCGAATTTTGTCTATATGAGTTCATAATGGTTCTTAATAATATTGTTTGTGGAACTACTCTCTTGTGTAACGTGAGGTCATGTGATTCACGAAGGAAAGTAAGTCTTGACCTCTGTATAGAGTAGTTTGAGTAAGTATGAATATTGCACGGCACGTGAGATTCAACTTTTGAGGCAAAGGTTGTTCACTACAAGGTGAAACTTTGGTGAATTGTTCTTGGTGTGATACGTTAAGGGAAAAGCTTGGGGAAGGAACTTTGATAGAGTGTGGTGGATTGCTCGAGGACTAGCAATGATTTAAGTTTGGGGTGTTGATAATAGGCTATATAGACGATATTTACACCCTAAATGTACCATGCTTTATTGTTGTTTGAAAGGCTAAATGATAATAAAATGCTCTAATTGGTGTTCTTTTGCTTCGCAGGGATTAATCCAAGTTAGGAAGAACTATGGAGTGTTTTGGAGTCAATAATGTGGAAAAAAGGCCAATCAAGAAGCACCCGAGCGGAAAGAAGCAAAAAAAGAGGACTGGGCTTGAGCCACCGCGACCGCGGTCGACCGCGGTAAGCTAATGAAGCGAGGCAGAATGATAGGCTCTCACCGTGGTCGCTCCGCGTTTTGCCGCGGCCGTGGTGAACTGTGCAGCTACCCAGAACTTTTGGGACCAAAGTGTAAATCGGGAAAAACTTATTCCAAACCCTTATAAACTCAAGAAGCTCTCCCAAGAAAAAAAAAGCTTGTTTTTAGACTATTGTGGAGGCAAGAACAAGTGTGAGAAGAGCAACCAACCATTAGAGTTTTTCTATCTTCTCTTTATTATTTCAATTGCACATTATGAACAATTTAGTAGTTTTATCTTGTTTGGTTATGAGTAGCTAATTCCTTAATCTAGGGTTTTGATGGAACCTATTGAAGGATGAACTTCTTAATATGCTAATATAGTTTGCCCAGTTTATTCTCTATTTGTTCAATTGCGTTCTTGTTGTAGTTAATTGATAGGATCCTCAATTAGCTGTGCCTACTTAGTGTGCATAACTCGGGAGAGAGTGCATATTTAGGTAATTGTTGGACAACACCACTCCCAAAGTATATGAGGGATCAATAACCGAGGGTTTAAAGGCGGGATTAGGGATAACGAAGCATTGGGTGCAATCTAAAGTGAGCTGTAATAAACAAAGCCAGCTAGCGTAACTTGGGAGAGTGCGTCTAGTAAATTGTCGTGATTACTCGGGAGAGATGTACGGTAATAAGAGTGCTCATGATTGATAGAGACGATTAGGCGAATCTATGTGAAACATAACCGGAAGGAATTCAATCAATAGGGGAAATCATAACCTTAGATCCTTCTCTTAATTGTTTACAACTTAATCATAGTTAGTCTTTATTTGCTTAATTACAGTCAGTCTTAGTTAGTAGAAACATCCTCAATTGTATTCAAAACGTTTGGGAAGTTGATTACGTAGAATTTCGTAAGTCTAACGAGAGTAATTGATAGGTTAATTCGTTGTGGGTTCGACTCTGGGCTAAATACTCAGATTATATTTGCAACGTCCGCTTATTCCTTTTTATAAGGCATAGTTGGGCGTTATCAAAGCCTATCTTAGTTGTGGAGGGTACACGTACGGACCCTGTCATCATCAAGCCTGTAACCCAGCTGCCGGTGATCAGCACCATGGCTATCCCATGGAGCTATGAATGGGTGATAGTGACTTATAAGGGGAAGGAAGTGAAAGAAGAAGTCAATGAGGTCCAGGGATTAACTCGTTCGGGGAGATGCTTTGCCCCGGAAGAGTTAAGGAAAGCCAAAACACCCAGAGATAATCCAGTTCTAGTAAAGAAAGCAGTCACTGAAGAAGAAGCGGAGGAGTTTTTGAGAAAAATGAAAGTGCAAGATTACTCAATCGTGGAGCAGTTGAGGAAGACTCCCGCTCAGATTTCCTTACTATCATTGTTGATCCATTCAGACAAGCATCGTCGGGCCTTGAAAATTCTGAACGAAGCTCATGTCCCAAACAAAATCACAGTGAACCATTTGGAGAAGATCGCTAATAAGATATTTGGGGTGAACGGGGTCACTTTCTATGATGACGAGTTGCCTGTGGAAGGTACTGAACACAACAAAGCTCTTTATCTTATAGTGAAATGTGAAGATTTTGTTGTCACTAGGGTGCTGGTAGATAATGGTTCCAGTGCAAACATTTGCCCTCTTTCCACTTTGCACAAGTTGAAGATTGATACTGAAAGGGTCCATAAGAACAGTATATGTGTCCGAGGTTTTGACGGTGGAGGAAAAGATTTGGTTGGTAATATAGTGCTTGAATTGACAATAGGACCGGTTGAATTCGCCATGGAGTTCCAGGTGTTGGATGTGTCCGTCTCTTACAATTTGTTGTTGGGTCGGCCCTGGATACATGCTGCCAAAGCAGTCCCGTCCTCTTTGCACCAGATGGTCAAGTTTGAGTGGGACAGACAGGAGATTGTCGTGCATGGTGATAAGAGCTCGATTACTTACAATGATGCCTCCGTCCCGTTCATTGAAGTCGAATGTGATCAAGGGCCTTAGGTATACCAGGTTTCTGAAACAGTGTCAGTTGAGAAGGCCCCGGAAGGGGAATGTATTCTGACTCCAAAGTTAGCCTCCGCATCTGTCATGGTGGCATCTGAAATGCTGAAGAAAGGTTTTGTGCCAGGCAAGGGCCTGGGCACTTCTCTACAAGGTATCGTGCAGCCAGTGTCTCTATCTAAAAACTTGGATATATTCGGCCTTGGATTCAAGCCCACAGCGGGAGACGTGAAAAGGGCCAAAAGGCTGAAACAGAAAGTGTGGGCACTCCCGAAGCCTATCCCGCGTCTCTCCAGGTCATTTGTCAATCCCGGTGCTGTGGAACGCCTAGCAACAACAGTTCCAAATCCTGTGGTTGATGTTGATGAAGAGTTAATCGAAAGGTTTCAGAGTTTTTTTGATGATGTGAACATGGTAGAAGTTGGAGAGGGTTCCAGCAAAGCGGATGTGCAGTTTGTCGGGCCAAAAGTAAAGCTTAACAATTGGAAGGCTACTCCTCTCCCTACTCGAAGGGAGTTTTGGTAGTTTGCTTTGTTTTTCCTTTCTATCTGGGTCATTCCAGGGTTGTGACCCAGATTTTTATTTTCTCGCTTGTTTGATGTACAAAACCTGTTATCCTTTATTTTCAATGAAATGCAATTTCCCTTTTTCCATCATTCCTGATAGTTTTTATTTTTGATTTTCTTTTCTTCTTTGTACAGTTCCTTTTATGCTGGTTTCAATGACATGACATGTATGCGGAATCTTCAGCCAAGTCTTAAAAGTCAATCTAACTCTGAAATAATAATCCAAGAAATAGAGTGTGATGATGAAACAGAATATGATGAGGATGAGGCATTTAAGGAGATTAGCAAAGAACTAAATCATTTTGAAGAAAAATCCAAGCCTAATTTGAATGAAACTGAAGCAATCAATTTAGGAGATCCAGATAATGTCAGAGAAACCAAGATAAGTGTCCATCGTGAACCACAAATCAGGGAGGAAAAAATCAAAGCATTGTTTGAATATAAGGACATTTTTGCATGGTCGTATGATGACATGCTAGGCTTGAGTACCGATTTGGTGGTCCACAAATTGCAAACTGATCCAGCTTTCCCTCCGTCAAGCAGAAGTTAAGAAAGTTTAAGTCTGACATGAGTGTGAAAATCAAAGAAGAAGTCACAAAGCAGCTTGATGCGAAGGTCATTCGGGTCACACGGTATCCCACGTGGTTAGCTAATGTTGTGCTTGTGCCAAAGAAATATGGAAATACTAGAGTATGTGTTGATTACCGTGACCTCAACAAGGCAAGTTCGAAGGATAACTTCCCATTGCCAAATATCCATGTTTTAATCGATAATTGTGTCAAGCATGAGATTGGATCTTTTGTGGATTGCTATGCGGGGTATCATCAGATCTTAATGGATGAGGAAGATGCGGAGAAGACGGCATTTATCATGCCATGGGGAACATATTGCTAGCGGGTCATGCTGTTTGGTTTGAAAAATGCTAGGTCAACTTACATGAGGGCAATGGCCACCATATTCCACGACATGATACACAAGGAGATTGAGGTCTACGTGGATGATGTAATCATAAAGTCCAGGAAGCAGTCTGACCACGTCAGAGACCTGAGAAATTTTTTTCCAGAGGCTCCGCAGGTACAATCTTAAGCTCAACCCTGCAAAATGTGCATTTGGTTTTCCGTCGGGCAAGTTGTTAGGCTTCATAGTCAGTCGACGGGGCTTCGAGTTAGATCCATCAAAAATCAAAGCTATCCAGGAATTACCACTGCCAAGGAATAAGAGTGAGGTGATGAGTCTGTTAGGGAGGTTGAATTACATCAGCAGGTTTATTGCTCAACTAACGACAACCTGCGAGCCCATATTCAAGTTGTTAAAGAAGGATGCTGCGGTCAAATGGAACATTGAGTGCCAAGAAGCATTCGATAAGATCAAGGAGTATTTATCAAACCCACCTGTTTTGGTACCGCCGGAACTAGGGAGACCGTTGATTCTCTATCTGACAGTCTTGGATAATTCATTTGGCTGCGTGTTGGGTCAACATGACATCACTGGCAGGAAAGAGCAGGCCATCTATTATCTCAGCAAGAAGTTCACATCCTATGAGGTTAAGTATACCCCCATGGAAAGGACATGTTGCGCCCTGACTTGGGTAGTGCAGAAGTTGAAGCATTATCTTCATCCTACACTACTTACCTCATTTCTCGCCTGGATCCTTTGAAGTATATCTTTTAGAAGCCTATGCCCACAGGAAGACTCGCAAAGTGGCAGATTTTGCTCACAAAATTTGATATCGTATATGTGAATCGGACGACAATGAAAGCCCAAGCTTTGGCCGATCATTTGGCCGAAAACCCGGTGGATGAAGAATATGAGCCCCTGAAGACTTATTTTCCTGATGAAGAGGTAATGCATATCGAGGAGGTTGAGCAGGATAAGAAACCCGGTTGGAAACTTTTCTTTGATGGGGCTGCTAACATGAAAGGTGTTGGGATAGGAGCTGTGCTCATTTCTGACACAGGGCACCACTACCCTGTCACAGCTCAACTTCGTTTCTATTGCACCAACAACATGGCTGAGTACGAAGCATGCATTTTGGGCTTAAGGTTAGTTGTGGACATGGGAGTCCAGGAAGTGCTGGTTTTGGGAGATTCAGATCTGTTAGTGCACCAGATTTAGGGAGAATGGGAGACTCGAGATTTGAAGCTTATACCATATCGACAATGTCTGCAGGATCTCTTTCAGCAGTTCAGATCAGTGGAATTCAGGCATATCCCTAGGATCAATAGTGAGGTTGCTGATGCCTTGGCTACTCTGGCGTCAATGTTACACCGTCCGGATAAGGCCTATATTGACCCTTTGCATATTCAGGTCCGTGATCATCAGGCTTACTGTAACATGGTAGAAGAAGAACTTGATGGCGAGTCGTGGTTCCATGATATCAGGGAATACATCAGGATGGGGGTATATCCGCTACAAGCCACAGGTGATCAAAAAAAGAACAATTCGACGCTTGTCAAGTGGATTCTTCTTAAGTGGAGGAGTTTTGTACAAAAGAACTCCAGATCTTGGATTGTTGAGATGTATAGATGCTAAGAAAGCCACGGTTATTATGACGGAAGTACACTCAGGAGTTTGTGGGCCCCATATGAGTGGGTATGTTTTGGCAAAGAAAATTCTTCGAGCAGGGTATTATTGGCTCACCATGGAACGAGATTGCATCAGCTTTGTGTGTAAGTGTCATCAATGCCAGGTGCACGGAGATTTGATCCATTCTCTCCTGTCTGAATTGCATACAATGTTCGCGCCTTGGCCGTTTGTTGCTTGGGGCATGGATGTCATCGGACCAATTGAGCCAGCAGCATCTAATGGGCACAGGTTCATTCTGGTGGCCATCGATTATTTCACTAAGTGGGTTGAGGCTATGACTTTCAAATCTGTGACCAAGAAAGCAGTGGTTGACTTTGTTCATTCAAACATCATTTGTCGATTCGGAATTCCAAAGGTAATTATCACGGACAATGGCGCAAATCTTAACAGTCATTTGATGAAGGAAGTATGCCAACAGTTCAAGATTGTGCATCGAAATTCCACTCTGTATCGTCCCAAGGCAAATGGAGCGGCTGAGGCAGCCAACAAGAACATAAAGAAGATACTTCAAAATATGGTGCAAGGTTTTAGGCAATGGCATGAAAAGTTGCCTTTTGCTTTGCTGGGTTATCGCACTACTGTCCGCACTTTAGTAGGTGCAACTCCTTATTTGTTAGTATATGGTACTGAAGCAGTGATACCTGCGGAGGTTAAGATTCCATCCATTCGAATTGTTGTTGAAGCAGAGATTGAAGATGACGAGTGGGTCAAAACCCGGTTGGAGAAATTAAGTTTGATTGATGAGAAAAGACTAGCGGCAGTATGTCACAGCCAGTTGTATCAAAGGAGAATGGCAAGAGCATACAACAAGAAGGTGCGTCCCCGAAAATTTGAAGTGGGTCAGTTGGTATTGAAACGCATCCTCCCACATCAGGCGGAAGCACAAGGCAAGTTTGCCCCAAATTGGCAGGGGCCGTTCTTGGTAACGAGAGTGTTGTCCAATGATGCTTTGTATTTAACAGATATAGAAGGCAAGTGTGTAGACATGGCCATCAATTCTGATGCGGTCAAAAGATATTATGTATGATTTCTTTGGTTTAAATTGTGTTCATTTGTACTTGGCATGTTTTGAAGATTGAAATGACGAACGCATTTTATTCTGCTATCTAAACACTTTATCCATTGTTACCCCTTTGAGCCTTATTTGTTTTCTTTCATACCCCTCTTTTGGAATCAGTAGCAAAGATCAGAAACACAGAGACAGAAGTTAAAGAGAGAGAGAGAAAATGAAAAAGAGAAGAAGAGAGAAGAGAGAAAAAAGAATAATGAAAAAAAAAGAAGAAGAAAAGAAAAAGAGAGAAGAAAGAAAGAAAAGAAAGAAGAGAGAGAAAGAAAAGAAGTAGAAAAGAGAAGAAGAAAGTACAAAGAAAAACAAAGCAACTCATATGTCATGAACTACGTTCGACCTGATTCCTTTTAAGGATACGTAGGCAGCCTCAGGGTTCGGTCCCATCAAAATAAAATTCAAAAGCCCCCAAGCAAGGAAACTGGGGCAGAAGTTGCGTTTTTGTAAAAGATCTGATTCCAAAAGTTGTAATTTTGAACCCATTCAAGCTGTTTTGAGCCTTTATGATATCCTTTCATTCTAACCCTATACAAAAGCCCACGTTATGGTCCAAAGAAAGACCTTCCGATCAATCTTTGAGGGATGCCAAGTCAAGCAAGTTAGAGGTATGATTCATATCAGGGGCAACACTCGTTCTACGTTGGGAAAATGAATAAATGAGAGAGTCTTATTGGTGAAAACCCTCACAGGTACCGTAAGGCGACGGAAAGTTAAGAGAAATTAAAAATGAGAGTCTTATTGGTGAAAACCCTCACGGGCACCATAAGGCGATGGTGAGTTGAGAGATGAACAAATGAGAGAGGTTTGCTGGTGAAAACCCTTCAGGGCGCCGCAAGCCGAGTACGTTGGTTGACTTTGCAAGGGAATTGGATCATGGGGACCGCAGGCGTAAAGTGTGAGGATTGAAAGGTGGTTGACTGAGTGGACTATGCTGATTAATCCAAAATGCATGTCATGATCATTGATACCAGCAGCCTCACTCAGATAAGTCCCTTTTCCTTTACTTCCTCAAACAGTCCTTCTGTTCTGATTTTCTTCTCTATTCATAACTCTCGAAGTCATTGCATTTTATCCTCTTGGGCATACTACTCTAAGGCTTTTTCAATGATAGACTTGCTAAGCAAAAAGAAAGGATTGCAAAGCTTATTACCAACTTCCAAATCGCACAAAAGCAAAGTGCGGCCACAGCATGCCAGAAATAGCATGATGCAAAATGGAAAATAAGGTGTTAGTCGGAGTTCAAGTGATCAAGTGGTTTCATGAATTGTGGGGAGAAATATAGAGTTTCAGATGGGAGAGGCAGACATACTAAAGCAGCAGGTTGATTACAGGGTACTCGGGTCATTCAGGGTTTCGTGGTTAAGGTTCAATAAGGAGGTGAAATAACTCTTTGCCAGTCAGATGTAGCTGAGCAGAACAAAGCGTGGCAGTGGGAAGGCCACCCTCAGCAAGAATGCCGCAAACTAACCACCACATTTTCAAACTGACAAGATTTTTCTTTGATTGAAACAGTGGCAGGAAATTTCATTTGTTTCGGAGAAACCCTCCGTGAGGCAAGCAGGTGCCAGACAGGCTCGGCAGTAAGTTCTAGTACCCTCCTGGATAACAGGATTTAGTAAGTTTTGAGACCCTCGCAAATGATAAGGTCTAACGAGAGGTCTTCTTTCGGGAAGTATAATTCAACATTTATGTTTTCACTTTTGAAGATGAGACTTGATTTGAAATTTTCAGGATAAGGGAATTTAGCTTAGAACTTATTTTGATAACAAGAGTCGGTTAACACTCACAGATTGTTCCCAATATCAAACTGGGGCAGAAAAATTTCTTTTGTTTTGTCTGTTTTAGTGTAATCAGGCGCCCACCTGGAGAACAAGGGAAAACAGTTCAAGTTTCAAAGGAAAGGCAGTCTCAAGAGAAAGCAGTTCGAGGTTCAGCAATCAGGTGCCCACCTGGAGAACAAGGGAAAGCAGCCCGAGTTTAGAGGAAGGTAATTCGAGGTTCAGCAATCAGGCGCCCACCTGGAGAACAAGGAAAAACGGCACAAGTTCAAGGGAAAGCGGTTCAAGTTCAGCAATCAGACGCCCACTTGGAGAACAAGGGAAAGCAGCTCAAGTTGAAAAGGAAAGCAGTTTGAAGATCAAGCAATCACTCGCCCACCTGGAGAATAAGGGAAAGCAGTTCAAGTTGCAAGGGAAAGGAAGGCAGTCCAAGCTCAGCAATCAGGCGCCCACCTGGACAACAAGGGAAAGCAGCTCAAGTTGCAAAGGAAAGCAGTTCGAAGATCAAGCAATCAGGCGCCAACCTGGAGAATAAGGGAAAGCAGTTCAAGTTGCAAGCGAAAGAAAGGCAGTCCAAGCTCAGCAATCAGGCGCCTACCTGGAGAACAAGGGAAGACAGTTCAAGAGAAAGCAGTTTCAAGAGAAAGCAGTTCAAGTTCAGCAATCAGGCGCCCACCTGGAGAACAAGGGAAAACAGTTCAAGTTTCAAGGGAAAGGAAGACAGTCCAAGCTTCAGCAGTCAGGCGCCCCACCTGGAGAACAAGGGAAGACAGTTCAAGTTTCAAGGGAAAGCAGTTTCGAAGGAAGACGGTTCAAGTTCAGCAATCAGGCGCCCACCTGGAGAACAAGGGAAGATAGTCCAAATTTCAAGGGAAAGCAGTTTCGAAACAAGACGGGTCAAGTTAAGCAATCAGGCGCCCACATGGAGAACAAGGGAAAATAGTTCAAGTTTCGAGGGAAGACTGTTCAAGTTTTGGCAATCAGGCGCCCACCTGGAAAACAAGGGAATTCACTTCAGAATGCAATTTAAGTCAGTAACAAGGGAAATTACCGGGGAAGTGCGAGTCGACAGCTCAAGATGCAACACAGAGCCGTAGAAGCCGCAAGATCAAGTTTGAAGATACGTAGATAGGATTCTTGTTATTCATAGATCATAGTTCAGTTTAACTTCTTTTGCTTTGACTCGGTGTAATAAGGAGTTCAGCAAGCAGTAGCAGCAGCAGCAATAGTGAAATCACAATTTCTCGGTAGTCCCAACTACCAAAACTTCCCGAACCACACTAACCTGATTCCTTTATAGCCAAGGATATGTAGGCAACCTCGGAAGCAAGGTGCGGTCAAATCTTTCAAAATACTTGCCACGGAGTATTCAACGCGGGCAAAAATCGCTCGTATCCGCTTACTTTATCTTTGCACGGAAACTCTTCGTGTTTTCGAGCAAAGAGGGGCAGCTGTGAGCACGTGATTTTTGCCCTATAGGAATTACTCCCATAAAATACAAGAAAAACAATTTTTTCCATTTTTTACAATTTTATAGGATTTTGTAGGAATTTGTGCTAATTGTTTGCATTTCTGTGCATGTTTATTTTTATTTAAATCATAAAAAATACCATGCATTGAATTTAGGCTTTATTTTTACATTTTTTAGGATTAATCAGTAATTACTTATCTTATAAAAATTAAAAACCACAAAAATAGCTCACTTTTACATTTTTACCTTTAAATCTTTAGGTTGTTGATTTTTCTCTCTAATTTAGAATTAAGTGATTTTTATAATTTTTATAACCAGATAATTAGCTTAATTTTGTATTTTAGATTAATTTAGGAATTTAGTTTTGGTATTGATAATAAATAAAGAAAAAGAAAAGAAAAAGGAAATAAAAGAGAATTGGAAAAGGGGGGGGGGTTGTTTTAATTTCATTGGGCCAAAATGCTGAAGCCCAAGCAATTTTGCCCCAAACCCGCCCCAAATCCAAGCCCAAGCACAAAATACCCGGTCCAGCCCCGTGTAACGCCAAACGGCGTCGTCCTTGTTCCCCATTCATCTCAACCGTTGGATTTCAAGGATCCAACGGTCCGGAACTGAGGCCCCCCATGTATTTAACTGTCCTAACGCCCCCCCCCNCCCCTACTTTCCTGTACCCAACCCCTCTATTCTATCCTC